>NW_027418530.1:0-38267 GCF_009905375.1 Apium graveolens | reverse complement strand
CTTCTTCATTTCTCTATCCAATACAATCTAGGATAATCTGTGAATCTTTGAATACTTCCTTGTTTGCACCAGAATGGAAATGCTGCATTTTCTTGATTCCTCCAAGAGGCTACCACATTCCAATTATCTCTGTCAACCCATGTGCCTCTGTCAGCTTATGAATTGTCACTATCAACTGCTATTGAACTTAGCATCCACTGAAGCTTTCATCCGTTGATGGCTTTATCCGTTGATGCATTAGCAGTTGAAGCTTTATCCGTTGATGCACTCATCCGTTGATGGATGTTATCCGTTGAAGCTTTAGAGACATCCTGTTGAAGCTTTGTTCTCATCCGTTGAAGGCCTTTAATCTATCAGTTGATACTACTTAATTTATACAAAATTACAAGGCATGAAATATTTACAATTAGCCCTCCTATTTTGATATCCACTAGTATCAACATGACTTATAATTTCTCACAACATCTAAGAGTTATAGCTTAAATACAGAAACTGAAATGTGCTACAATATTAAACTTATTTCTAAGTAAAGCTACTCCATCAACGGATAGCCAGAGTGGTCTTATCCGTTGAGGCTACAAACACTAGATTTCTACTTAAGTGTTTTGTTTTAATTTATCATCAAACTAATACACATATTCCTAACAGACCCAAAAGATCTCAAAATTATTTTAAATTGACATGTTTTTATTCATGCAAAGTTTATGTATATCCATATAAAAATATTAAAATATTAATCAGAACGGGTTATAATTTGTTTCAACTATACTATCTAAATATAGGTCTGTCAATGGATTGGATTGGATCGGATCGGATCTGGAACGGATCAGCCTTGATCTGTATCTTGATCTATTAAATTTTCTCGAATTCGAATTCAGATCGGATTTAGTCGGATTTTTACGGCCCGATCCATATCCGGATCCGTTAGGATCTCGAATTTTCAGATCAGAGCTCCGATCCCTTACTTATATTTATATGAATATTTTTTTTATCACTGCCCCTAATGTTTAAGTTCAGAAAATTACGATGAAATACATTTATTCTTGTCAAGGCACTTTAAATTGACACTCCTTGTTGATCATGTTAGTAGGCATCAACATGATAAAAATGTGCGTTAATGTAAAGGATTACAGTATCTCAAATGACTAGTGATATTTTATTATTTTTTGGCCTCTGTTTCACATTAAAAAGAAATTATCATGGAAATATATGCAAAATGCCTTTCCATTCTTCTCATCCGTTCAATCTTATGTTATATAATTGAAAGGCATATGTCATAGCCTATTTTTATTCGAGGATTTAACTCAACTCAAATAAGGATGTAACAAGTAAATAGTGGTCTATCGTCGAGAGATCTCTCAAGTAACATATGTCAAAGGATTAAGTAACATTGTTCTTCTACAGACTTGATGACTTAATTCACTGGAAGAAGCTCAAGAAATTGATCAAGCCTCAGTGATATAAATCAAGATTGTGGATTTAATCAAGTGACAGAGATCTCGTCAGGGTATCAATTAATTACAAGGATTTAGTCTGAAGAAAATCAAGAGTATCAAGGTCAAGGCATGAAGAAACGTCACGGAAGTTAGTCACTCATGAACCAGACAGTACATCGAGTGTCAACATTGAAGTGGTGGAATTGATTCATAATTGACAGTGATTTTCAGAAGATTTTCAGAAGAATGGTTGCTGCTCAAGATTAGTATTAATTCTCTATTAATTAATTAAGTCATATAATTTAATTAAGAGAATAAATTAAATCTGCAAAGATTAATTTATTGATTAATTAATTAATTGATTAATTAATTCAGAATTATTATTTGATTAAAATCTGTTTTAATCCAGCAAGACTATCTTTTGTATTAGCAAGACAATCGGTATGACAATCAATAGTCATACCGAAAGTCATGCTAGTGCATTTAGATTGTCTTGCCGAAAGTCCTATCAGTTCAATTGATAGTCCTACCGAAAGTCTTACCAGTTCAAAGGATTGTCATGCTGAGCTAAATGGATTGTCTTGCCAGTTAAAATCACAGGATTCATATAAAACACAGCAGCTGTTTTTCAAGAGAGCAGATTGAATATCATACAGAAGAACACAGAACAAAAGAAAACCTGCAGAGAACTTATTGCAAATTCACAGATCATTTATTTCTAGTATTTATTGTTAAATCTAATCCACTAGAAATCCTTTCTTGTTCTTGTGTAACTATCTAGCGGATCAAATCCCTAGAACTTAATCTCAAATCGCTTTAGCATTTGATCTTTTTATTGCAAAAATAGAAAAAGTTCATGTCGAATTTATTCTAGATTTGTGAATAATTGATTTGAGATTAATCCCTTGTAAACGATACCGTTGTTGTAACACCTTTCAAGTTTAATAATAATTTTATTTAACTTGAATTTTGTTTCACTTTTTTATTCCGCATTTTATTCGATTAAACGGTATTGTTTGTATTCAACCCCCCTTCTACAAACATATTGAGACCTAACAATTGGTATCAGAGCCTTCTGATTAACGAACAAATCAAGATCCTAGACTTTTGTGATTCTTTCACTCCTTGAATTTTTATTTACTCAAAAATTCATAATGACTACACAAAAAGTTGGAACCGTTAAAATTCCACTATTCGATAAAGAAAATTATGTTATGTGGAAGAAGAAGATGCTATTGTTTTTACAAGTTGCAAATTCCAAATATCTGGAAGTGTTAAAGAAGGGTCCAAAATTCCGATGGTTATTGAACCAGAGGTAATAGAAAATGATGTGGTGATTACCAAAGCAAGAACTTATGTGAAAGATCCTGAGGATTTTTCTCCTGCTGAAAAAGAAGAAGCCTCCCTGGATGCTAGCCTTCAATTAATTTTAGTAGATTCCCTTGATCCCTTGATGAATAGACATGTGATGAACTGTAAAGATTCCAAACACATCTGGGAAACTATTGAGGTTATTAATGAAGGCACAGAGGAAGTTAGGGAGAACAAGTTAGAAATCCTAACCTCTGAGTATGAATACTTTAAATCCAATCCAGGAGAAGGAATCACTGAAGTGTTTGAGAGGTACAATGCATTGATCAACAACCTGAACATTAATGGTAAATACTATTCCATCAGGGAGGTCAACAAAAAGTTCCTTTTAACACTGCCAACTCATCTCGAACATAGAATCACTGCCATAAGAGAAGCAAGAGATCTGAGTGAGATTTCTTTGGAAAGGCTCTATGGTGTGTTAAAGACTTATGAGTTGGAGCAGATTCAGCAGAAGGAAGTTTACGGGAAAGGAAGAGTGGTCAGCACGTCTACTGCTCTAGTAGCTGATGAACAACAACAACAATCACAATATCAACAACAATCTCACAGTTAGAAAGAATTAGTGTTCCAAGGTTGAAGAAAATGTGATAGTAACCAGAATTTGATCCTCCTACTACAAATCAATCAGGAGATGATTTTTTATTCCTTGGAAGAACTGGAACAATTGGAGGATGAGTCAATGGCCCTGATTGTCAAGAGATTCTCAAATGTCAGATTCAAAGGAATCCCAAGTTCAAGTACAAGTCCAACCTACAACAGATTCTAAAAAGGTGGATCTTCATCCTCTAACACCAGCAGTGGTGGGTACAAAACGGGGATGGTTGATCGAAGCACCATTCGATGCTTCAACTGAAATGAGTTGGGACACTTTGCCACAGAATGCAGGAAGCCAAAACAAGTTAGGAAGAACTCTTACGATTCTAATCAGAAGAGTAAATCTGAAAGGGCTTACCTGGCAAAGGGAAGAGCTGGGATGATACTGACAGTGAAGATGAAGAAGTTGGGAATCTCGCTCTCATGGCTAGTTGATGCAAACACCTCATCATCAAGAAAAGAGGTAAAATTTACTGATGCTGAATTAGTTTATCATCTAGGAGGTTCCTTAGATTGTGCTCATCGTGATAATGAAATGTTAAATCAACAAATCAAAGACCTTGAGAAAGAGGTCAATGAATTAAGACTTGTGCACATTAATCAAGATAAATTAAAGAACAAGTATCTTTTCTAGAGAATAGAGTTGACTGTTATAGACAACTCGAAACTATTCTCAAAGACAAGATCACCGGTCTTGAGGCTAAGGTTAAAGCTTACTTTAATTCTTGTTCGAAGTCCAAAGAGTTTTACAATAAACAAGCTATTAATCAAACATCTGGAATAGGTTATGATTACAATGTTGCTATTGGAAAATTAGGCATAAACTCCCCTCCTCATGTCTGTGCTAAAGGCAGGGAAGTACCACATGTGCTTAAGGGTGTTGATGAACCCCTCTATAAAGAATTAATTGCTGAACCATTTGATGAGACCTCATTTATTATTCAAGAAGAAATCCGTACTGAAGATCATGCTAATGAGAAAGCTGTTTCCAAGTCAAGTGTGTCAAAGGTTCCAGTCAAAGTTGTGAAAGCAACTGAGACTAACTCAGACACACATGAGTTGGATAACACAAATGCCATGTCTACTATGCATAAGTTGCCTATTGTTAATCCCTCTCATAAAGCATGTGGTGTTCCTGATTGTATGTCTTGTGCTTTTAATTTGATGTATGCTTATTTTAATGGTAAGCATGTTTCTAATGATAAGACTACTCCTCGTCAGCATGTGAATAATAGGAAGCATGATAGGTCTAAGACTGCTAGTCCTCCTAAAGCTAGAAAGGAGACATTTGTCCCTAAGCCTAAACAGAAATTTGTCAAGGTTGTTTACAAGGTCAAATGTCCGGTCATTGAGAATGTTGAGAACATTAAAATTAAGAATGTTGTTTTGCCTGATAAAGGCCAATTTTACAAGTATGCCGGACCCAGCCAAGCTTGGGTTCTGAAGAAGGTCTAATCCATTTGTATTGCAGGGCATTAAACAGGTACAACCGGTAGTGTGGATTCTTGACAGCGGATCGTCAAGACATATGACCGGAGATAGAGCTCTGCTATCAAATGTGGTTGAGAAAGCTGGCCCAGTGGTTACTTTTGGAGATAACAGCAAAGGTTTAACTGAGGGATATGGCTGTTTGCTAGCTGGAAATGTTATCATTGAAAATGTGTATGTTGTGCAAGGACTTGAACACAATCTGCTTAGCATTAGTCAGTTCTGTGACAACGGCTATAATATTTTATTCGACAAGCTGATGTGTCAGATTCTGCACAAGAAAAATGAAAAACCCTCCTTGATGGGAATCCAGAAAGGAAATCTGTTCATAGATGACATGAACTCTGGAAGCAATCCTGAAGTCAATTGTTTCTATGCAAAGGCATCGTCAGATGAGAGTTGGCTATGGCACAAGAGACTTTCTCATCTCAATTTCAAAACAATGAATTCTCTTGTCAAAAGAGAATTGGTCAGAGGTCTGCCTCAGATGGAATTCTCCCCAGAAGGTCTGTATGAGGCTTGCCAGAAAGGAAAGTCAAAGAAAGCAAGTCACAGAGGCACTGACACATCCTCCATAACTGGTGTTCTGCAATTATTGCACATGGATTTATTTGGACCAGTTAATGTCCTTTCGATGTCAAAGAAGTGTTACTGTCTTCTGATAGTTGATGACTATTCCAAGTATACTTGGGTTTTATTCCTTCACTCTAAGGATGAAATACCACAAGTTGTGATTGATCATATCAAGTTGATCGAGTTAGATTCTAATGTCCCTGTTAGAGCAATAAGGTCAGATAATGGAACAGAATTCAGGAATTCACTTCTCAATGGATTCTGTACAGACAAAGGGATTACCAGACAATTTTCAGCTCCTAGAACCCCTCAGCAAAATGGAGTGGTAGAAAGGAAGAATCGTACATTGATTGAAGCTGCAAGAACGATGTTAAATGAATCAGGTCTTCCAATGTACTTTTGGGCTGAAGCTGTCAATACTGCATGTTATACTCAGAATCGAACTCTAATCAACAAAGACTTCATGAAAACTCCTTATGAGATTTTGAATGAACAGAAACCTTCTATCAAATACTTTCATGTATTTGGTGCCAGATGCTTCGTGCTCAAGGATGAAGATGATCGTCATGGTAAATTCGAGGCAAAGGCATATGAGGGTATTTTTGTTGGATATGGAAGAAGATCATATAGAGTGTATATCAATGATCAACACAAAGTAACTGAAAGTGTCAATGTTATATTTGATGACACTAAACTCCCTAGTATCCAAACTGAAGATCCTTCTGAGAAACTGAAGTTTGATGATATGTCAGATTCAGAATCAGAACATGGTCAAGAACCTGAGGTTGTTGCTGGTGAAGAACCTGTTAATAATGATGATACTCAAGGTAATGGTGATGGAAACTTTGGCAACAATGGAGATACCACTGCTACTGACGGAGAATCTTCAAGTCAACATGGCAACAACTCAGGGGGAGATGCTGAAGGATCAACTAATAGGACACAACATCCCAATGAATTTCAAGGAGAATCATCAAGATCAAATCTTCCAAGACAGACTGTCTGGAATAAAGCTCATCCTTTTGAGTTGATTATTGGTGATCCAGATGTTGGAGTCAGAACTAGATGTGTTACTCAAAATGAGTGTCTGTTCTCAGGATTTCTTTTTGAGATGGAACCTAAGAAGATTGAGGAAGCACTGACTGATCCAGATTGGGTGATTGCTATACAAGATGAACTCAATCAGTTTGAACATCAACAAGTCTGGAAACTTGTACCTAGACCTACACACAAGAAAGCTGTTGGTACTCGGTGGGTATTCAGGAATAAACTAGATGAAGATGGTGTGGTTACAAGAAACAAAGCAAGACTGGTAGCTAAAGGGTATTCTCAAGCTGAAGGCATTGATTATGATGAAACCTATGCTCTAGTGGCTAGACTAGAGGCCATCAGGATATTTCTGGCATTTGCAGCATTCTCTAACTTTAAAGTTTATCAAATGGATGTCAAGAGTGCCTTTCTGAATGGAAAGCTGGATGAAGAGGTATATGTAGAGCAACCTCCTGGTTTTGAAGATCCAGATCATATGGATTTTGTCTACTTTCTTTTCAAGGCTATCTATGGACTCAAACAGTCTCCGAGAAAATGGTATGACACTCTCTCTGAATTTCTTATTGAAAATAGCTTTATTAGAGGTGTCATAGACAAAACTCTCTTTTCTAAAAAGCATAAGAATGATACAATATTAGTCCAAGTCTATGTGGATGATATAATGTTTGGGTCTACTAATGATAATCTCTATAAGAGATTTGCTAAGTTAATGCACAGCAAATTTGAAATGAGCATGATGGGAGAGCTGAAGTTCTTTCTTGGATTACAAGTAAATCAAAGGTTAGATGGAACTTTTATTTGTCAATCCAAGTATCTCAAGGAACTCCTCAAAAAGTACAATCTATCGGATTCTGCATCAGCAAGGACTCCGTCAACTACAGCTGTCAAGCTTGGACCATGTGAAAACTCCGTTAAGGTAGATGTCACAAGCTATAGAGGTATGATTCGCTCGTTACTCTATCTTACTGCAAGTAGACCAGATATTATGTATGCTACATGCTTATGTGCAAGGTTCCAAGCGGATCCTAGAGATATTCATCTCGTTGCTGTTAAACGAATCTTAAGATATCTTAAGGGAACACCAAATCTAGGTATTTGGTACCCTAAAGAATCTGGTTTAACCTTGTTGGATATACAGATTCAGATTACGCAGGAAGTGTTGTTGATAGGAAACGCACCTCAGGGAGTTGTCAATTCCTAGGTAGCAGACTAGTCTCATAGTACAACAAGAAACAACAAACAATTTCAAATTCAACGGCCGAGGCTGAATATATTGCTACTGGAAGCTGCTGTGCTCAGATCTTGTAGATTAGGAATCAGCTACGGGACTATGGCTCTGTATTGAACAAAATACCTATTCTATGTGATAATACAAGTGCAATAGCCATTACCAACAACCCTGTGCAGCATACAAGGACCAAGCACATTGACATCAGGTATCATTTTATTAGAGAGCACGTCATGAATGGTACTGTTGAACTATATTTTATTCCAACAGAAGAACAAATAGCAGATATTTTCACTAAACCTCTTGATGAATCCACATTTACCAAATTAGTTGGTAAATTGGGTATGTTGAATAGCTTTAGTGATTAAACTTGTGAATATCTGAAATCTGTTCTTGAGTGAATTTACAAATGAATTTTTCATAAATGAAAAATTCATTTGCAAATTTATTTTATCATTTTCCAAAATTTCTTGCTGAAAGTCATTCCAGTACATATAATTGTTTATTTTTTAATTCAGTTTAATTTTATAACTGGCAAGATAATCGGTATGACTATTGATTGTCATGCCAGTAATAAAATTAATATCAGATATTTTATGTTTTATTTTGTACTGGTATGACAATCGGTATGACTATCAGATTGTCATACCAGTTATATATTATTACTATTTTTTTTTGTCTTCTCAAATTGCCTGGTATGACAATCGGGAAGACAATCGGTATGACTTTCCTAGATTGTCATACCAGTTGTCTACTTAAAGTTTTTTTGTGTTTTGATTAATTCATTCAGTTCTTGTTTTTTTTCAAATTCCATCAGTTTGTTTTTCTCCTCGTTTCTCTCTCTCTCTCTCTCTCTCTCTCTCTCTCTCTCTCTCTCTCTCTCTCTCTCTCTCTCTCTCTCTCTCTCTCTCTCTCTCTCTCTCTCTCTCTCTCTCTCTCTCTCTCTCTCTCTCTCTCTCTCTCTCTCTCTCTCTCTCTCTCTCTCTCTCTCTCTCTCTCTCTCTCTCTCTCTCTCTCTCTCTCTCTCTCTCTCTCTCTCTCTCTATTCGATCAAACTCAAACCGCCTCCATTGTCTTCCTTGCTCGAGTTTTTACTCAGCAAACAAAAACCTCACTCCTGTTATATACATACACATATATACATACAGAAGTACTGTCGATTTTTTGTTAAAAAAAAATCAGTTTGTGTTTGTTTGATTTTGGGTAATTCTATTTAATTTTGTTTGGTGTCTTGTGCGTTTATCAAATCTGCTTTTGTGAGTTAAGAACTTTAACGAGATACATTTCTTTCTAATTTTTTTGAATATAATTGATTTAATTCGAATTATTAAATTAATTTCATTAATTCGAATTTTCTTAATATTACTCTTAAAATTCTGAAAGTGTGTGTCTTATTATTATTTTTAAAATGGCTTCCAAATTATTTCGCATAATCTTGTTGGTTATTTTAATCCAGATAAATGTGATGTAGAAAAATTTAAGCCGTGGATTAGATTTTTAAATGACCATTCGATTGTTAGCTTTGCTATTAAATCAAATGTGATTTTAAATGTTGATCTGCTCAGACTGATTTGCACAACCTCTACTGTGGCCGATGATTTTAAATCTTTTTCATTCACCATGGCAAACACACAGTATGTAGTTGATGAAACAATCGTCAATCAAGCGTTAAATTTTCCTATGGACAATTTCTGTAATTTGCCCTCTGAAAATGATATTTCAAACTTTTTCCATGCTATTCACTATCAGGGGGTGATTAATTTAACCAAGTTGTCTAAATCCAATTTGGTTTCTGAATGAGACATTTTCTTCGATACTCTTTCTAAAGTGTTTGCCAACTGCACTAAATCCAACTTTCACAACATCACTTCCACTCTGCAGTATATTGGTCTTGCGGTTGTTTTCAATCAAAGGATCAATTTTTGGCAAACTACTTTTACCCATTCTTCTGAGACGTCTCACTACTGCTTTACGTGATCATTCTACAAATCGTAGTGTCTCATGCTACTATGCTTGTTTTCTCATGCTCATAGCAAAACATATTCTCTCACCTGAGCATAAAGCCCTTTTTGCTAACTCCTCAGTAACCGAACCCCCTCCAGTAAGCAAAAAGATTTACACCCGCCAAGACACAACTTTCAAATTCATGCAAGTCCCAGTACTTGTATCTGCTTTCATGGCCACTTATATTCCTTTACCTATCTTCAATCTTCCCGGTCATGAACAACAAGCTCAACCTCCAGTGGTTCAAACCACCCAGGCTCAAACATCAGATGCTCTTCCTCTGCAGGTAATAATTCCTCAAACTCAACCTATTCCTACTTCTGTTGAAAGACCCCCAGTGGTTGATAGGACTGACCATGAAGTTGTAGAACCACAGCTTCAATCCCAGGTCATAGAGCCAAACACAGAGTCACAACCTATCTCAACCTCTCCCCCACTGTCTAAAATGTTGCCTAAAAGGTTAGTAGGAAGTAGTATGTTAGTGGATGTGAATGAACCCTCAGCTCTGCCTCCACCCAAGAAAAGAAGAACATTTACTGAGGCATCTGAAAGCCCATCCTTGTCCTCCCAACAGGACATGGACTTTGAAATGGCCACTGAACAGTTACTAGAAACATTCTCTTAACATGATGAATCTATTGAAATTCGCCATAGGGCCATGGCATCCTGTACTGAGTCAAGCACAGTTCCATTACTCATAATGGAAGCATACAGACCAGTAGATGATACTCAGGACATGGAGCGAGGAGTGCACATTGAGTCGGTTACAGTTCCTGCCATAGTTACGGCAGAAGAGCAGTCACATGCTTCTGAGGGAGAATCTGACTCTCAGCCACCTTTAATAGAGTCATTTTCTCCCCTCCCAGATCCAACACCTCTGGCTCCCTCACGGGATTCTCCACTCGCAGATTTATCTGGAGAAAGTGGAGGGCAACTCGGTCAATCTATCCCTGAAGCAATTCAGACATCTATTTCACATGAAAAGATAGGTTTGACTGAGGATCGAGACTCGCGAATTCCCATTGCACCACCACTGACCTCTCTTGAAGAGGCTAGGGTGATTTTAAATGTAGGTACAGAAGATCAGCCTCAGGAAGACTCCTCACGAGCAATTATATTGAGAGATACACAAGCACGTGAGTTGAGTGAATTAAACAGGAGAGATATTCAGGTGAGCGCACACACAGACACAAATACTGAAAATCTGTTAGCTCAAATTACTGAACTCAAGGAACAACTTGCAAAAAGTCAGGCTGAAGCTAAATCATTCAAAGCACAAGTGGTTGAACGGTCTTCTTCTTCCACCTCTGTCAATAATCAGCTGGCTCTCATTAGGACTGAAATATCAGATTTGAAGACATCTGTTGTACCAAAGCTTAACTCAATCCAGGCATCTCCAACGTTATCAGCTGACGACATTTCAAACTTCTGCTCTCTACATACAAGAATGACTTCTCTTGAAGACTTGGTTGAAATGAATCATTCACTAGATTCTTCCAGATTTCTGAAGATAGAGACGGGCATGGAACATCTGAATGAAGGGATGAAGCACCTGTACCATATGATCAAAAATTCTCACTGCCCTAATGAAGATCAAAGGACTTTCTTTGAAGGGCCGTCTGGTGGAGGCTCAGGCTCTGGAGGTGATGGAGGTCATGGAGGATCTAAGGTAAAGTCTGTAGAGGATTCCTCAACTAAGGGGGAGAAGAAAGGGAGAAGTGAAAAGGGAAAAGAAAAAGATTTGTCTGCTGGAGGCACAGGGAAGCCTGATGATATCTACTATAGTGGAGAACAGGATGACTTTGATATTTGTGACGTTCTCACTGAACCAGTCTTGGAAGATAAAGATGGTTTCTTTGAAGCTGAGGAGGAAAGTGATTTTGGAGAATGGGAAGAGGAAGCTCCAGTGGATCCTTTGTTTGAGAAAGAGTTTCAGCAACAGTAGTCAGAATTGAAAAGAAAAGAAGCTGAACTCAAATAGGTATCCCAAATCATTGACATGAGGAAAGACATCCAAAGAACAGAAGCTCTTCAAAAGCAACGTCTTCATGACATTAAAGCTCAAGAAAGGAGAAGAGATGTCAGACTGAAGATTTGTGAAAAATGGGATGAAGCTAGGAGAGTACTTGATATGCCTCAGGTGAGCACAAACAATGATAGGCAGTTTCTATATCTTCTGGACAAGCTGGAGATCTCTAATCCAAACAATGACATGTACATGAATGCTATAAAGACTGAAGTCTCAAGGATCATAGTTGCCTTTGACAGATCACTAAATGAGATGAGCATATTTGTATATTGTCAGAGCGAAGGATCTTTCAAGGTGTCACTTCATCTGTTTGAGAATCGTTCTTTGTCAGAGATTTGGGTTCTTCTCAACAAAGTCAAAAGAAGCTCAGAATTGAATGAAGTTCTTCGAGAAAGGCTCAAAGAGTTTGCCAGCAGGGCTAGTCCTCAAGTGGTCAACAATCCTCATCAGGTAAGATTCTTTAAGTCTGACTATCTTCAAATCTGCTAGCTCGATTCACAATCTCCTAAAGACTACTCAGCTAAGCATCTTGTCTGGATGGAACATCACTTAAGAACTGCTGGATATTCATCCATGTTGAAAACTCAAGCAGCTGATCTGATTCAAGCTTATTGTGAAAAGAATATTAAAAGGTACAATCAACTCAAGAATAAGCTAAGACAGTTGGAGTTCAACCAGTCAGGCCAGACAGCTTCACTTCAGAAAAGGATCGTGTCTTTGACAAGGAGTTGCTTCAAGATTTGGAAGAAGGTGAAGATTTGGAAGAAGGTGAATTCGGAAGGGAAGACAACTGAATTCAAGTAGCTCAAAACTCAATGTAATATGATTAGAGCTTTATGAATCAAGATAGACTAATGTAGTTATATGTTCAGACTAGAGGAACATCTATCTTGTATTCACTTGTAAATTTCTTTTGGAATCTGGAAAATATTAAATATAATCCATAACTTTTCTGCTATTTACTTTGCATTACTGTTTATATCTTTTTCTTATTTGTTAGTTGAGTTATCCTCTAGGTATTTGTTGTTATTGTCTAACAAACAAATAGGGGGAGATTGAAAGGCATATGTCATAGCCTATTTGTTTATTCGAGGATTTAACTCAACTCAAATAAGGATGTAACAAGTAAATAGTGGTCCTATCATCCGAGAGATCTCTCAGAGTAACATATGTCAAAGGATTAAGTAACATTGTTCTTCTACAGACTTGATGACTTAATTCACTGGAAGAAGCTCAAGAAATTGATCAAGCCTCAGTGATATAAATCAAGATTATGGATTTAATCAAGTGACAGAGATCTGGCCAGGGTATCAATTAATTACAAGGATTTAGTCTGAAGAAAATCAAGAGTATCAAGGTCAAGGCATGAAGAAACGTCACAGAAGTTAGTCACTCATGAACCAGATAGTACATCGAGTGTCAACATTGAAGTGGTGGAATTGATTCATAATTGACAGTGATTTTCAGAAGATTTTAAGAAGAATGGTTGCTGCTCAAGATTAGTATTAATTCTCTATTAATTAATTAAGTCATATAAATTAATTAAGAGAAAAAATTAAATCTGCAAAGATTAATTTATTGATTAATTAAATTAATTGATTAATTAATTCAGAATTATTATTTGATTAAAATATGTTTTAATCCAGCAAGACTATCTTTTGTATTAGCAAGACAATCGGTATGACAATCAATAGTCATACCGAAAGTCATGCTAGTGCATTTAGATTGTCTTGCCGAAAGTCCTATCAATTCAATTGATAGTCCTACCGAAAGTCTTACCAGTTCAAAGGATTGTCATGCTGAGCTAAATGGATTGTCTTGCCAGTTAAAAATCACAGGATTCATTATTAAAACACAACAGCTGTTTTTCAAGAGACGCAGAGCATTGAATATTATACATAAGAACACAGAACAAAAAGAAAACCTGCAGAGAACTTATTACAAATTCACAGATCATTTATTTCTAGTATTTATTGTTAAATCTAATCCACTAGAAATACCTTTCTTGTTCTTGTGTAACTATCTAGCGGATCGAAATCCCTAGAACTTAATCTCAAATCGCTTTTAGCATTTGATCTTTTTATTGCAAAAATAGAAAAAGTTCATGTCGAATTTATTCTAGATTTATGATAATTGATTTGAGATTAATCCCTTGTAAACGATACCGTTGTTGTAACACCTTTCAAGTTTAATAATAATTTTATTTAACTTGAATTTTGTTTTACTTTTTTATTCCACATTTTATTCGATTAAACGGTATTGTTTGTATTCAACCCCCCTTCTACAAACATATTGAGACCTAACAATAATATATAGTATATTTATTGATAATATTAAGTATTTTATGATATATGTAAAGGAATCGTATTATTAACGGATCGAATCGTATCAAATCCATATCCTATACTTATCGAATTGGATTTTATCCGGATCGGATTTTTTCGGATCGGATTTATCCATATATAGACTATATATATATATACTATTTATCTATATTAAAATATAATAATCAGAATAGATTATAATTTATTTCAACCGTTACTCCATTAATAAATAGTGTTATATACACTATTAAATTACTAAAATTTTGAACTATTAGACACAGTCTCCTTATCATCCTAAACAACACTCACGGCTTATGTGCTAAACTATACACATATGTTCTTCCTAATTATTTTATTATTATTATAAATCTGTAAATTATTATATATTTATATGAATATATTAAAAATAAAATGATTATATTATTGGTTAAATAAATTTTAAAATATTTAAATATTAACTATATTATTGGTTAAAAAAATTTTAAAATATTTAAATATTAACTCGATCTATGCATCTATATCTAACATTAATAATCAGAATGAGGTATAATTTGATTTTACTTGTTCATAATGGGATCAGAGGGGCTCTAAATTATTATAAAGGAGAAGATTGATACTTGTACCTTGAAAGGCTTTAAATCCAGACATCACCCATACCCTTTATGCAGATGTTTGTACTCCTATAAAGGTTGTTTTGTGGTGAGGTGTTACGATTTGAATTTTACTCATGTCGAGTTAGCTCACTTCCTTTTCATTTCTTGAGCTATAAAGCAATATGAGGCTGATGGTCAGTTCAGACAAGGTTGAGTTATAGAGCAATATGAGCTATTGAGCTATGAGGATGGTCATTTCTTGCATACTCTAGCATTACATTTCAACTAACTGGTCTATTTTCCTCTGGCCGGGATGTCCTGATATGGTTTTCACGTAGTTGTAGTGCATTTATTGATTACTAACTGTCAGGCATGCGTTGTACAACTCCAGCCATAGCCTGCACTCCCCGGAAAAATATTTTACACGTCTATTTGGTCCGTAAAAAAAAGAAAGGGCGTAACGAGCAGTCTACTCATGTACAGAAGGGGGATATTCTCACTCAATGCAAGAAGTTCCTTTCGTCGCCTCCCCTTACCATGTAGCCCCTTATTACTATTTCTCAGGTAACCTTTAGAGATAGAGGATAATAGCCTAGGATCTTCCCTTATACGATTAATCCACTCACGAAAAAATTCTGCTTCCGTATCCGCCGTCTAGTTGATGGATTGTATCGACAGTTTGCTTATAAACTTAATGAATTTCGGGAGACAGAGAGAGTTGCCACTTTGGTCGTCTTCTTTCATTTCAAACTTCAAATTGATCGAGTTATTTTAAGGTTCCGCGCAAGCGGTTGCGCGTTGTAATCAGTAAATTCGATCCCATATTTTGTGTTGTGAAGAATTTAGGCACCTGTTCATGTTATTGTTGTTGATGCACCCGAATTTGCTATTGATGTGGGAATGACCTCCTAGCTACAACAGC
The DNA here is from genome assembly GCF_009905375.1 of Apium graveolens. Lineage (NCBI taxonomy): Eukaryota > Viridiplantae > Streptophyta > Magnoliopsida > Apiales > Apiaceae > Apium > Apium graveolens. The sequence continues at coordinate 22,652 of NW_027418530.1, read as the reverse complement.
ATTCTCATTGGCATCGGAATAGTCATAAAGGACTAAAAGTAGTTCGTCTTCGATCTGATCGCCCATTCGCGTTTAGTGTTAGGACGAAAATATTCGCTAATATTCGCTAATATTTATGCAAGTATACGCGATCGCAAGTAATATAGAATTCTTTCTAGTTCGTTCCCACAAAGACTGGTTTAGGTTAATTTCAATTAATGTACTTATGTAACAATGGTATGGTTATTATTCAATGCTAAGATGATAACAAGTTGAGATTGTTTATAACTACGATATTAACTAACATGCAATTAAATAAGAGATTAAAAGGTTTGATTTACTATATGAGACAAACATGGGATTCTAACTTCATTACTACTTCATTAAATAGCCTTTTTTCTTAACCTTAGCATGCAATGGTGATGACAACTAATCAGATAACACGAAACTCGTAAACGCCAACTTTCATTGTACGAATACCCTACTACCATACATCCACAAAAGAGATAGAAGCTGAATAGACACCAATTATATTGAGACCCTATATGTCTATAGAATTTGACAACATAACAATTTAATGCGCAAGTTATCTATCATGATTACATAGGGCAAGTAAGATGGTTAAAATTACCTACAAATCATGCATAACAAATACATGAACCTATGCTAGCATGGCAAGTTCTAAACCCCTATATTCACTTTCGCTTCAATAGAGATTAACACGCTATCCTATAAGTGTTAGGAATATGTTGTGAACTTGATGGGTCAAACAAAACACCTTAGTAGATTTAACTTAGTGGAATTTATAGCTCTCGACGGATGATCTAATATATATAATCCCGACGGATGACAATTTGACATCCATCGAGAGTGTAGCTTATGTAACAAATAAGTACTGTAGCACATTTATGCAAATAACATGTTTTAGTCTGGTAGATTGTGTAGTGTTCTCTAAATCATATTGACTACTAGATTGATATGCAGAATAGGTTGACTAATTGTAAATATGAGATGTCTTGTAATTCTGTATAAGTAAAAATAGAGTCAAGTGGCAGATAGACTCCCGACAGATGATTTACAAGACTCCCGACGGATGATCAATAAAGTTCCCGATGAATGACCAACACAGTCCCGACAGATGATCAAATTCAAAATAGCTGTTGACAATGACAACACATTCACATGCGTTGGGTGTTTGAAAAAGGAATGTGGCAGCCTGTTAAGCAGGATTTTGAGAATAAAGAAGCATTACCATTTCCATGCAAATGTGGAGATTTTCAAAGTTTCTGGAATAGAGTAGTGAAGTAGTATGGAGTTAGGCTAGATATATTTTATTTTATTATCTTGTCTTACTATCATGTAAATTGGTGATATATAAACCAATAGTAGCAAGTAGAACTTTTAACTAAGTAAGTGTAACACCCCCAGATCCGGGGTCGGGGATCCGGGTTGTCACGAGTTCCATTTCCCTTAATAACACCAAATCTTAATAATTACTCAACTACTCTGTACTGTGACCCCACAATAAACACACACACCACACGTTATAGTCTCAGAGATGAACATAAAAAAAAATAACCACAAGTCATTTTATTCCACAATTATCTGCCAATACACCTTAAAAGGTTTTCTGAATAAATTTATATTTTCTTTGCCATTATTACAATTCATAAATATACATAAATCTGGTACATCAAAAGTTGAAAGCCTAGCCTATTGGTTGTCCCTACCTCACCTACAGCAGCATCAACGCTTCCAGAAGACTGCCGAACGTTTTCTAACCTCTTGCGAATCGGGAGCTTGGTCCGGTTCATCTTGTCTATCTGATGTTGTGTGATGAAAGAAGAAAGCAAGGGTGAGCAGCAAGCCCACCAAAATAATATATATAATGATTAACAATATATGAGCCTTCTCATAGTACTCATGAAAGTCTTGGTCAAAAGAAATGAACCAAGTTGATATCTTAATGCGATGAAGTCGCAAAATATTCAGTATATATATATATACATATATACTTTTCAAAATATTGGAAGTCCTCTTCCATGCATAATATACACAAAGTTCCAGTGTATAACTGTATAAAAAAAATATCGTTGCAAGGTGATCTCATATATCTAACCTTGTCTCAACGTTTTTCTGAAAATCTTTGTCATTCATAAGACAATTATTAATTAGATATAAGTTTAAAAGATGAAGTTACAAGATACCCCAAAATACTTATATCTTTCCCAAATACTACTTGAACTACCCCCCGTTCAAGTTATAATCAGTTTCAAAAGTTCATCACATAGATGAGACTATAAGACAAGATTTGAATAGTTTCAATCTTTGAATATCATTATAAATAATAAAGTTACGAGATACTTCATTAAGTCCCGATATATAAATATATTCATATATATCTCCCATACATTTCCTGAAAACCTCTGTCTTGTAAAGGTATGGACAGAGTTTGAAACATCCAATGAATTTTGGAGAGGAAAAGAATTTTGGCATAAACTAGATATCTTGCTGATCATGCAAAGATACCAATAAGTAACCTTTTCTACTAGTAGACGGACGAATTCCTCACTGGTCATCACCCTGGTCGCAATAGGACCTTATGCTGGACTGCCACTCAGCCACTTATGCATTTGATGGACTCCCACTGAGCCACTTACACTATCATGGACGCCCACTGAGCCCATGTTGCTTATGCCGACTCAATAGATGGACTTACTTCCCGAACGTTGGGTAAGTAATCAATTCATTTACCAAAACTGCAACCTTGTTGCGAATATAAAATACACCATAGAGCCGGATCCCTCAGGTTTTGAGCGAGTATTTAAATCCCCTTTTTAAAAGGAAGATCTTAAATATAAAAATGAGTTTTGGGATCCGCTCTAACTTTTAAAAATCATTTTGAAGACTCGAAAACACTTTGAAGAGTGTTTGGAGTAATGCTGATTTAATGAAGTAAATCAGTCCCAATATATTTAGAAAATGTCTGAATATTATTATTTAAATAATATTCTTATAAAGATAATCCTTATAAAAATAATCGAAGTAGAAGTATTAAAACTTATACTTGAAATGGATATTAAATAACCAAAAATATACTTATATGAAAGTACTATCTTTATTTGAATAATCGAAAATAAGTTTGATTATTGACACCTTATTCTTTAATAAAATAAAGAATATATTTCAGTAATAAGCGGAGTCATAATACCTGGAATGAATATTATAAATAATATTCATAAAATAAAGGAGTCATACATCCTCGAATGAATATCCAAGTAATATTCAATAATAATATAAAGGAGTCATAAGCCCTCGAATAATATTTGAAATAATATTCAATAAATAAAATAAAATTATCGAATAAACCTTATTCGATTAATAGTTTTAAAAACTATAATCATATATATATATATATATATAAATATATATATATAAAATCTACTCGGGATCCTCGACTCCCGGTTTTAGAAAATGTTTTCACCTTTGGGTCCCTATACTAAGGGTATATGCAAATTACCGCTATCCTCTAGCATAGGTATGATCAACTGAACCAACAGATATTTATATATATGGCAAGAATATGAAACAGGCATGCATATGTACCATATAACATGCTACAATATATCGCAACATTTGCTAATTAACCAACATGCATCTACCGCAAGATAATGCATATACATATATACATCACAACAACAGTATAACGGGTAGAAAACTTGCCTGAGTGACTTGGGGTGATAAAAGGCTCGGGACGAGTCTGGTAACCTATAAACAATAAGTAAGTTGGAATTAAACCAAAGTCACTTGTAAATCTATACTTTAACTAACTTAGACTCTAACGCTTGTTTTGCGCTTATTGATTCTCTTAAGTCACTCGGGTACCCTCGGCTCCACCATTTTTAATAATTTAACCTTTACGAGTTTTAAGGTGATTCCTTCGCGAGTGTCTTACCAACTGCCTAACACACTTACCATAAATGTTTCATACATTAATTAACCCTTTTTGGTCTTTAACCTATGTTTCAAAGTAAGGCGAGGGGAAAAGTTTCGTTCGCGAAACGCCGTTATTTGAAACAGTCGTTTCTCCTAAACCGTGCATCGGAATCGAACGAACTACATATCAAAACGAAGCTCGTAACACGAGCTATCTAGACATGGCAATGGTCATAATCTAGCAGGGGGTTCTCGGGTCCTAATGTTATGCACAAAAACAGTCTAAAGAAAATCGGACGTTACGACGACTATGTTTACTCTATTTCCCAATTTTAAACCATTCAAAACCAACCACAATTCAACCTCAAATCAAACACACAACCAACATCCATCCTTATCACATCATAACAGCCCCAATCAATTCAATTCCAACATTTATACTTATGCCTAAGCTTAACTTTAACTATACTTAAGTTCTTTTAATCAAAACAACAAGATTTACCATTCCATTTCAATACCACTTCAACCCAAACTCTAAACCACAAACATTAAGCTACAATATCACCATAATAATCAAAATCATCTTATTAAACATAGGAATCTAGGGTTTGGAGATGATATACCTTCCTTGAAGTGGTGGGAGGAGCTAGGAAGCCTTAAGAAGCTTTGAGAAGTCTTAGGAATGCTTGGATCTTAAAGGAAAACAAGAAAAATTTCAAGTTAAAAACTTGAAAACACTATTCATTATCTTCTTCATTGATTTAATGAAGAATATTGAGAAATAATTGATGGCTTAAACTCATGATATAGCCCTAACTATGCATAAGGATGATTAGGGAATTAACTCACCAATTTAGGAAGCTTGGATCTTTGATTTTGAAATTTCTTGCCTTTAAAATGTCAAAAAGCCGAGAGCAAATGAAGAGCAATGCCTTGGTTTCTTTTTGATTTTGATGAAGAATGAATTATTTCGCTTGGTTGATTTGGTTTTGTTTTGTTTTTGGTTAATTACCAATTTAACCTTGATTTTGTGTGGTTAAAAATCCACCACATCTCCTTCTTTCCCATGTCATGCCTATGTCATGTTGTGATGTCATCTTTCCCTCCTTGTCCTCTTCTCATTGGTTGGGTGACATCACTCTCTCTAATCCCTTTGATTAACTTCCTAATTGTTTGCCTAATGACCGCTGATCTGTTATACGGTTCGCTTAACTTTCGTTTTCGTTTATCGTTTGAAGGATCATACCCGGGATCTTATTACTTAGGTTCCCTTAACCTTTCTCAATACATTATATTCCTTTTTATGATCCTCTATTATAATCCTTTAATTTAAATCCTTTTTATCCTGTTACCTTATACTCAATTCTCTCCGTATCTAGTGTATTTCCGGGAAAAACCAAAGTGTTCGGAATTGGATTCTGACGATCTTTGCATACACTTATATACCATATAGAGTACTAATAAAATCTCAGAATATCCATATCAGAATCCCTACATAGTGTGACATGAAAAGTTTTCTCATTCAGCAAAAACACTATTCATAAGGGTTTCAAAAATTTCCAAAATTGGGGTTATTACAGTCTCCCCTCCTTAAAAGGATTCCGTCCCGGAATCAGATAAAAATGAATAGGGATACTTTCTTAGCATTGCAGTTTCTAACTCTCAAGTAAATTTTTCCCACATTGTGGTTCTACCATCAAACTCTGACTAGTTTGATAACCCTTCTCCTAAGCACTTGTTCCTTTTCAATCTATAACCCTTCCTGGTTGCTCCATATAGGTTACGTCGGGTTGCATGTCTATGCGCTCATATGCCCCTATTTATCTGGCATCAGAATTACACTTTCTTAACATTGATACGTGGAACACGTTATGAACTTGCTACAGGTTCGGGGGTAGGGCTAGCTCATATGCTAACTTCCCAATATGTCTTAATATATCGAAGGGTCCAACAATTCGTGGACTTAGCTTTCATTTCTTTCCGAACCTCATCCTTCCTTTCCAAGGGAATACCTATAACAACACTAGGTCCCCTACTTCCTATTCTTTGTCCTTTCGTGTCAATTCAACATACTTCCTATGTCCATCTTGGGCTACTACCAGCCGTCCTCTGATTAGATCTATTATATCCTTGGTCCTTTGGACTACTGCGGGTCCGAGCATCTTGCGCTCTACAACTTCATCCTAACATAAGGGAGATCGACATTGTCTTCCCTCAAGGATCTCATAAGGTGATACCTCGATACTAACATACGATCGATTATCGTGAGATAACTTAATCTGCGTTAAGTGATCATTCCAAATTCTTTCAAGTCTATTGCACCGGCTCTTATCATAGCTTCTAGCATAGCTTTTGCTTTTCAATACCCACTATTTTCCAGTTCGTAATTGTTACTATTTTCGTACCTAATATTATACTGGTTATACTTTTGCTCGCTAGCATTCTATAACCTTTTAATAACCACGTCAACCTTAGTATCACGAATGTGTTCCCATCCCGAATACTATCACAACTTTATTATCCTTTTTCAGCTGTTTCTATTTCCCAAAGTTTGATCAATCAGATAGAAGTAAAGGAATTTATTGAGAGATCACTATGATCATGAACACTTGTTATATTGCATAGTTAGTACAGCAGGTGGCCAGCCTTTAGTACTTGACAAGCAATTAAATAATAGATGGTATCCTACTAGGCTTCTATCACACAGATAGATAGTCATTCGGCAATACCTCCCCTTCTGGAAGGGTTGTTCTTCTCAGCTTACATGAAATGAAAAGAAGAGAAAAGAGCGAACTGAAGAGAATTGTATATATATGTAAAAAAATATTGCCATAAAATATCTGGCTTGGAATCTACCTCTGAACTATAGAGGTTTGTCATAGGAGAATAAAACATATATATATTTATATCAACATCGAGTATTATAGCATCGTATTTCACATGCCTAAATATTTTTGCTATCCCGTCCATCATTCTATGGACCCATGCTCTTCCTCGAGCTTATACACAATTACCTTTGAAACTCCCTCGACATCGAAAATCGAATCTGGGATCTCATTCTATATATCACCGTTACTAGGATTCTATGCTCGTACCGCAACCTTCCTCATATAGTAATACGACTCTCTATTGATAAGAAGGAGTAAATATTCAATAGGTAGATACTCTACTTAATTAGTCTATCAATGATAACTTATACACTACCACGACCCGATTAGTGGTACTTAATCTCAACATCCATTCCAATACAACTCTCATGGTTGTAATCAGCTCATTACTCGCAGAATCATTGCTGCCTTACTATGGTCCACCACTGACCTACTGTCATCATTCACTTTCCATGAAATCTTAATATCTAACCATACGGAGTCCATACATCTCGTATCTAATTTTCCTAAGGAGGTAACATGATCACCGTTCATGATTCATGAAGAACACTCCTGAACTTGACGTACTTTCATGACATGAAGTAGATAAAATTACAGAAGAGTTTCAGTCAAAGCAACGATAGCAGGTTAATACCATTCTTAATCGTATGCCTTAAATAGAAGACTTAACTCAAAGGTTCGTTTAGTCCTTTTTGAAACATGGTCCTGGATTATTCTCAAGATAGTACCTTATGAGATAGATAGCCCGCTCCTGGCGATTACACGAATTAAACCTTTACCGAACTACTATTACGGTTGGGTATTGCACAGTCATCAGAAGGAATGTCAATCTTCCAAACCATAATACAACCTTCAGAGCTTTAACCATCATCACTGTATTCCTTTGGCACAAGCGCCTATAATTATCCTCTTACCTTTAAAGTGTCGGCCACCTCTTTGGCCTTTCCTGATAGTAAAATTTCCTTACAGTCAATGTCATTTTAACCACCTCCAATTAATTTTTCTACCTTATTTCAATCACAGCTTATATGAAGATGTTTTCCTTAAAATCTGATGAGTAAAAAAATTATCATTTTTCCATAAGTTATTGCCTCAGTCTTTAGAGGTTAATCACTGTCATGACTGACTCTCAATCATAATTAGGACATCTTTTATCTTAAGTCCTAATTGCCCTGAACAATTTCGACCATTACTGGTTCGATCCATACCTTCTGGTGGTTTAACACGTGCCTCACTTGGCATCAATATAATTACGTCATATTTCCTTTATCAACATTTCTATTCTTGAAAATTTTGAATTTTACCTTTCTCCTTGTAAAACCTCTAAGGTTATCCTTGAATCGTTCCTCCTGTATTCCCTAAATACAGGGCATATCAAAATACCATTTACTAATACTAAAACCATTGTCTATATAATTCTGAAAAATTTCTCCACTGATTCTTAAAGGTTGTTGTTACCTTAACCCTTTCCAAATCATACTGTCAAAACTCATACTGTCCCTATTAAGGGTGGAATGCCAACCTTTATGCATTCCCCTAGGATTCATTTTAAGTTACCGATGTTCTATCCTTAATTCCACCTTTAAAAGGTACCTGCATCCATCCATGGATAAATCAAGTCATATATCCTTGACAGATTATCTTATTCATCATTCCCACCTCGATAGTCTATACCTAATTTCATAATAGCATCCTTATTCAAATTGAGGTCAATCCATATGGCCTCCAAAAGATAACAATGGTCATCCGCTTTTCTTGCCTAATTTGGTAACGATAACAAGGATGACCTGGAAGATATTGGTCATCTTCAACGTGAACTTCTTCTTAATAATTCCTTATTTACTTTTGTTGTTTATCTCAACAGTCATCTCAATGTTGGGATATCTTTCATACATGGTGTCTCCCTTTCTGGGTAACAAGCCACCGGTCTTACACTTCACATTCTTGAAGGTCACTTCCTTCATTCAATTTTCCTAATTTCTTACTTCCTTGTCTCCTCAGTCTATCCGTGTCTCATTATTTATCCTTCGAACTATCTCAAGGTTTTCCTCGAATCCTCCCAATTTAAAGGGGATAAAATATATGTATCTTTTATGCCTTCAACCATCAATTTTAACTCATGGTGAATCACCCTCATCCTGACGATTACATACTTTTTTATTTCTATTACTATGATTCTTTAGGGTTTCCTCATACCCAACTCCCTTATCATTCCTTAAACTCTCTTGCCTTTATATTCCTTTCCACTTCAGTTTCCTTTTTATTTTTCTTTCTCTTATCATTATTTCATGAACCAACACAACATAAGCATTGATTTCATACATCCCGTCATTCTGGATTTATGTCCTCAGAATGAATCTTGACAACTTTTACGACTTAGATTCATAATTCACCATACTCGTCTGCCTTTGTTCTGGCTCTAAAGCTTTTACACTATCTCCTTATCTTTGGGAATTACTTTCCCGAAAACAATTGACTGAACTTAAATCAGTTTATTATAATCTCTTGCTTCGTGCCTTCCTTGGCCTTTCACCAGCGGGTGGTCTCTCTCTTAGGAGGGTAAGTGACAAAAACAGTCTTTTGTGGTTCGTCAATCATTTAGAATCAAAAATGATTCCTATATTTCCTTTAGCCAGGCTCTTGCCTCGACTGGGTTAGCTTGTTCCTTAGAACTCTAAGAGCTTAGCGACTTAAAGAACCTGAAAGAATTTCTCACCGCATTGTTTCCTCAAGGTGGTGGTTGGGAATAAAAGTATAAGTTATGTTTAGACAGGTCCATGAATTGCCCAATAGGAGTACCATCCCGATTCTCCCTATCTTGTTCAACTTCTGTTTTCTCAGTATGAAATGTTCCAACCTTCTCCCATAATCGGGGTTATCTTATACGTTAAAAATCCTTGTTTTCCACTTCATTATGTTATGGGTTCCTTCTATCTTGATGTCGACCTCCCTGACTATCACGTTCAGGGTTTGGTCTAAATCTTATTCCTCAAACTAGCTTTCATCTAAGATCTCATCTTTAAGTTCTTGAACATTTGGAACCCAAATTCTGTAGGAATGCCTCATTATTCCCTTATCATCTTTCTCGATATTAATCTCTTATCTATTTGTTGGCTTTCTGCCTTCATTCATCACTTTTTCTGGCACAATATGTTCTTTTCCAATAATTCAGGCTGTATTGCAATCTCAAACAGCTTTTCGGTACCGGCTCCGGTTACCTTCACTTCTATTTCCATTTTCTCAAAATCTCTCATAAACTCTCCCAAAGACATTATCATCTTGAGTTTCTCCTTTTTACTAAGGGCATCAGCCACCACAATGGCTTTCCCTGAATGATAAAGAATCTCCCAATCAATATTCTTGATTAGCTCTAACCGCCTCCTCTGGCGTATGTTGAGCTCTTTCTACGCAAAAATGTACTAGAGCTCCTATGGTTTGTGTAAATCTCGCACTTCTATCCATACCAGTAGTGCCTTTAATATTTAGGGCAAAACTATTGCCACGAGCCCAAGCTCATGGGTGGGGATATCGAATTTTATATTCCCTTAATTTTCTTGACGCGTACGCGAGTACCTTGTTGTGCTGTATAAGAGCACCCTAATTCCTTATGCGAAGCGTCAATACAAATCACGAAATCTCCTTTTTCCATCCGGCAATGCCAACATAGGGGCCGTCACCAACCTTTGCTTCAGTTGTTAAAAGCTTTTCTCGTATTTCTCTGTCCATTCAAACTTCTCAGTCTTACGAGTAAGCCGCGTTAAAGGGGCTACTATCTTTACAAACTTGAACGAACCTCCGGTAGTGACCGGCCAATCCTACCTCTGGTAGTCGACCTAACCATGGTCATCAATTCATCAGTGGTCCTTTATCCAATCTTGTCAGGATCCTCCATGGGATCCTACTCAGCAACTATCCCTTCTAGGACAACATCCTCAAACCGCTACATCCTCAATATCAACATCATCCGGTCCTGTGTAGGACGCTCTATTGGATCCACAATCTGATCTCCAATAACTAATAAAACATCACCGCGTTGTTGCTCCGCAACCTCAGGGTTCGGAGTCCCGCTACTATATACGATAACGAACTACGCTTCTATCAAGATATTTATAAGGGTTCCCATAAGGGTTTTAACTGTCAGTACTACGTTAGGTAGCCCGACTATGAACTTGGCAAGAGTTCTTATTACCTTAGTGAACTTATTATCTTAACGTCACATCATCTCTGAGGTTTATAACGCTTGGCTCTGATACCACTTCTGTAACACCCCCAGATCCGGGGTCGAGGATCCGGGTGTCACGAGTTCCATTTCCCTTAATAACACCCAATCTTAATAATTACTCAACTACTCTGTACTGTGACCCCACAATAAACACACACACTACACGTTATAGTCTCAGAGATCAACATCAAAAAAAATAACCACAAGTCATTTATTCCACAATTATCTGCCAATACACCTTAAAAGATTTTCTGAATAAATTTACATTTCCTTTGCCATTATTACAATTCATAAATATACATAAATCTGGTACATCAAAAGTTGAAAGCCTAGCCTATTGGTAGTCCTACCTCACCTACAGCAGCATTAACGCTTCCAGAAGACTGCCGAACGTTTTCTAACCTCTTGCGAATCGGGAGCTTGGTCCGGTTCATCTTGTCTATCTGATGTTGGGTGATGAAAGAAGAAAGCAAGGGTGAGCAGCAAGCCCACCAAAATAATATATATAATGATTAACAATATATGAGCCTTCTCATAGTACTCATGAAAGTCTTGGTCAAAAGAAATGAACCAAGTTGATATCTTAATGCGATGAAGTCGCAAAATATTCAGTATATATATATACATATATACTTTTCAAAATATTGGAAGTCCTCTTCCATGCATAATATACACAAAGTTCCAGTGTATAACTGTATAAAAAAAAATATCGTTGCAAGGTGATCTCATATATCTAACCTTGTCTCAACGTTTTTTCTGAAAATCTTTGTCATTCATAAGACAATTATTAATTAGATATAAGTTTAAAAGATGAAGTTACAAGATACCCCAAAATACTTATATCTTTCCCAAATACTACTTGAACTACCCCCCGTTCAAGTTATAATCAGTTTCAAAGTTCATCACATAGATGAGACTACAAGACAAGATTTGAATAGTTTCAATCTTTGAATATCATTATAAATAATGAAGTTACGAGATACTTCATTAAGTCCCGATATATAAATATATTCATATATATCTCCCATACATTTCCTGAAACCTCTGTCATGTAAAGGTATGGACAGAGTTTGAAACATCCAATGAATTTTGGAGAGGAAAAGAATTTTGGCATAAACCAGATATCTTGTTGATCAGGCAAAGATACCAATAAGTAACCTTTTCTACTAGTAGACGGACGAATTCCCCACTGGTCATCACCCTGGTCGCAATAGGACCTTATGCTGGACTGCCACTCAGCCACTTATGCATTTGATGGACTCCCACTGAGCCACTTACACTATCATGGACGCCCACTGAGCCCATATTGCTTATTGCCGACTCAATAGATGGACTTACTTCCCGAACGTTGGGTAAGTAATCAATTCATTTACCAAAACTGCAACCTTGTTGCGAATATAAAATACACCATAGAGCCGGATCCCTCAGGTTTTGAGCGAGTATTTAAATCCCCTTTTTAAAAGGAAGATCTTAAATATAAAAATGAGTTTTGGGATCCGCTCTAACTTTTAAAATCATTTTGAAGACTCGAAAACACTTTAAAGAGTGTTTGGAGTAATGCTGATTTAATGAAGTAAATCAGTCCCAATATATTAGAAAATGTCTGAATATATTTTTTAAATAATATTCTCATAAAGATAATCCTTATAAAAATAATCGAAGTAGAAGTATTAAAACTTATACTTGAATGGATATTAAATAACCAAAGATTTACTTATATGAAAGTACTATCTTTATTTGAATAATCGAAAATAAGTTTGATTATTGACACCTTATTCTTTAATAAAATAAAGAATATATTTCAATAATAAGCGGAGTCATAATACCTCGAATGAATATTATAAATAATATTCATAAAATAAAGGAGTCATACATCCTCGAATGAATATCCAAGTAATATTTAATAATAATATAAAGGAGTCATAAGCCCTCGAATAATATTTGAAATAATATTCAATAAATAAAATAAAATTATCGAATAAACCTTATTCGATAATAGTTTTGAAAACTATAATCATATATATATATATAAATATATATATATAAAATCTACTCGGGATCCTCGACTCCCGGTTTTAGAAAATGTTTTCACCTTTGGGTCCCTATATAAGGGTATATGCAAATTACCACTATCCTCTAGCATCGGTATTATCAACTGAACCAACATATATATATATATATATGCCAAGAATACGAAACAGGCATGCATATGTACTATAACATGCTACAATATATCGCAACATTGCTAATTAACCAACTGCATCTACCGCAAGATAATGCATATACATATATACATCACAAACAACAGTATAACGGGTAGAAAACTTGCCTGAGTGAACTTGGGGTGATAAAAGGCTCGGACGAGTCTGGTAACCTATAACAACAAGTAAGTTGGAATTAAACCAAAGTCACTTGTAAATCTATACTTTAAACTAACTTAGACTCTAACGCTTGTTTTGCGCTTATTGATTCTCTTAAGTCACTCGGGTACCCTCGGCTCACCATTTTTAATAATTTAACCTTTACGAGTTTTAAGGTGATTCCTTCGCGAGTGTCTTACCAACTGCCTAACACACTTACCATAAATGTTTCATACATTAATTAACCCTTTTTAGTCTTTAACCTATGTTTCAAAGTAAGGCGAGGGGAAAAGTTTCGTTCGCGAAACGCCGTTACTTGAAACGGTCGTTTCTCCTAAACCGTGCATCGGAATCGAACGAACTACATATCAAAACGAAGCTCGTAACACGAGCTATCTAGACATGTCAATGGTCATAATCTAGCAGGGGGTTCTCGGGTCCTAATGTTATGCACAAAAACAGTCTAAAGAAAATCGGACGTTACGAGGCTATGTTTACGCGATTTCCCAATTTTAAACCATTCAAAACCAACCACAATTCAACCTCAAATCAAACACACAACCAACATCCATCCTTATCACATCATAACAGCCCCAATCAATTCAATTCCAACATTTATACTTATGCCTAAGCTTAACTTTAACTATACTTAAGTTCTTTTAATCAAAACAACAAGATTTACCATTCCATTTCAATACCACTTCAACCCAAACTCTAAACCACAAACATTAAGCTACAATATCACCATAATAATCAAAATCATCTTATTAAACATAGGAATCTAGGGTTTGGAGATGATATACCTTCCTTGAAGTGGTGGGAGGAGCTAGGAAGCCTTAAGAAGCTTTGAGAAGTCTTAGGAATGCTTGGATCTTAAAGGAAAACAAGAAAAATTTCAAGTTAAAAACTTGAAAACACTATTCATTGTCTTCTTCATTGATTTAATGAAGAAGATTGAGAAAGAATTGATGGCTTAAACTCATGATATAGCCCTAACTATGCATAAGGATGATTAGGGAATTAACTCACCAATTTAGGAAGCTTGGATCTTTGATTTTGAAATTTCTTGCCTTTAAAATGTCAAAAAGCCGAGAGCAAATGAAGAGCAATGCCTTGGTTTCTTTTTGATTTTGATGAAGAATGAATTATTTGGCTTGGTTGATTTGGTTTTATTTTGTTTTTGGTTAATTACCAATTTAACCTTGATTTTGTGTGGTTAAAAATCCACCACATCTCCTTCCTTCCCATGTCATGCCTATGTCATGTTGTGATGTCATCTTTCCCTCCTTGTCCTCTTCTAATTGGTTGGGTGACATCACTCTCTCTAATCCCTTTGTTAACTTCCTAATTGTTTTCCTAATGACCGCTGATCTGTTATACGGTTCGCTTAACTTTCGTTTTCGTTTATCGTTTGAAGGATCATACCCGGGATCTTATTACTTAGGTTCCCTTAACCTTTCTCAATACATTATATTTTTATGATCCTCTATTATAATCCTTTAATTTAAATCCTTTTTATCTGTTACCTTATACTCAATTCTCTCCGTATCTAGTGTATTTCCGAGAAAAACCAAAGTGTTCGGAATTGGATTCTGACGATCTTTGCATACACTTATATACCATATAGAGTACTAATAAAATCTCAGAATATCCATATCAGAATCCCTACATAGTGTGGCATGAAAAGTTTTCTCATTCAGCAAAAACACTATTCATAAGGGTTTCAAAAATTTCCAAAAATTGGGGTTATTACAGTAAGTTTATTTTCAGAGAAATATAAAGCTGTATTCTGCAAGAATTTCTCTGTAGTTTGTTTGTTCAACTTGTAAAGCAGCTGTGAGCTATTCAAAACTTCACAGAGTTCTCATTCTGATATATATATATATATATATATATATATATATATATATATATATATCTGGTGGATACATCCAAATCCACCAGAAAGTTTTAAAGCCTTGTGTTTTATTACTTACTGTTTTGATTTCAATTATCTTTCTATTCCGCACTTTAGCAAATCAAACACTGTTATATGTATTAAGTTAGAATATTTTTAAAATCAGGAAAAGAAGCCAGAATTACATTCAACCCCCCTTCTGTAATTCTTGTTGTATTGTTAGGGAATAACAATTGGTATCAGAGCAAGCTCTTGAAATACAATGAGTTTAAAGATCACAACAAACAACAAGATGAACAAAAAGGATGTTGGAGTTAAAATTCTATTTCTGGACAAAGACAACTATCACCACTGGAAGGTGAAGATACACCTACATCTTCTTTCCCAAGATGTGGCCTATGTGGACTGCATAGAGAGAGGTCCTCATGTACCAATGAGAGCTGCAACTGGAAATGAACCATATGTTCCAAAACCTAGGCATGAATGGTCAGATCCTGATATTGAGAAAGTCAGGAAGGATAAGAAGGCCATGAACATTTTGTTCAATGGTGTTGATGGTGATATGTTTGACAACATCATTAACTGTAAAACAACCAAAGAGGTTTGGGACACAATACGATTATCTGTGATTGTACTGAGCAAGTAAGGGAGAACAAGATGCAGCTTCTGATTCAGCAATATGAACATTTCCACTGTGAAGAAAGTGGGTCACTCACTGATATATTTAGTAGATTTCAAAAGATACTAAATGCTCTGAAGCTGCATGAAAGAGTCTATCAAATAAAAGACTCTAACCTCAAGTTCCTTAGATCTCTCCCAAAAGAGTGGAAGCCAATGACAGTCTCATTGAGAAATTCACAAGATTACAAGGAGTTCACCTTGGAGAGACTGTATGGCATCCTGAAAACTTATGAGCTTGAAATAGAGCAAGATAAAAGGATGGAGAAGGGAAGGAAGAAAGGAGTTGGAAAAGGAGAGAAGAGAGATGAAGGTGGAAGCTGTTGCATCAAAAGTCTGTGAAAGTAAGGGTAAAGGGCTGGTAGCTGAGAATGAAGATCAGTTGAGCCAAGATGAAATGGATGATATTGATGAACATCTAGCATTTTTATCCAGGAGATTTTCCAAGCTCAAATTCAAGAAGAATTTTGGAGCAGCCAAGCCAAACAGAAACATGGTTGATAAGTCAAAATTCAAGTGTTTCAAATGTGGCTTGGCGGGTCATTTTGCCAATGAATGTAGAAAGTCTATTCAAGCAAAAAGAAGTTTGAGCCTGTTGATTATAAACAGAAATACTTTGAGTTGCTCAAGAAAAGGAAAGGGCTTTCATCACAGAGGAGAATGACTGGGCTGTAGATAGAATGGATGAAGATGAAGATACAAGTTATGTCAACCTAGCCCTGATGGCAAAATCAGATGAAACAAAGACCAGTTCTTAAAGCAATCAGGTAATCACCACTAACCTAGCACATTTATCTAAAGCTGAGTGTAATGATGCAATAAATGACATGTATACAGAATTGTATCACCTGCGTGTTACACTTAAGTCCCTCACTAAGGAAAATGCTAAAATTAAAGAAAACAATCTGTTTTTAAGTGAGGGGAATAATGTGCTAGAGTATGAGTTTATTGAATTTGAAAAATTGAGAATTGATTGTAAGATTGCTAAGGATGAATTAACTGAGTCCTTGAAGAAAGAAGAAATTTTAAAGAAGCAGCTTGAACAAGAACATGAAGTGATTAAGGCATGAAATCATCTAGAGATGTTCATGCTCAAATCACTAAAGTTCAAGGTATTGAGTCCTTTTGTGATGTAGCCTGGAAGAAGAGTAAAGAGAAGCTTGAGTCTAATTTGGTTGAAGGATTGTTGACAGATGTGGACTCGACGGATGATGAAAATCATCCGCCGGATAATCAAAAGGATTATCCGTCGAGAGACAAGGAGCCGCATTCATCGGTTGTGAGTAAACTAGTTAGCAAAGCTAAACTAGCTAAGTTAAATGAGAAATATGGATCAGTTTTTAAAAACTTTATTCCACGAGAATCGAGTCAAGTTAGAAAAGAAAAGAAAGTTAATGTCGGGCATCTGTCTATCAAGCAATTGAATGACAAATTAGAAAAGATTGAGGTTAAAATAGAAGCTAATAAATAATAGAAATGGGAAAGTAGGAATTAACAAACATAACACCTACACACTTGATAAATATGCACTAAGAAAAATATGTGTTAAGTGTGGTAGTGTTAATCATTTGTCTTTTAATTGAAAGCCTGCCATGCCTACTCCCATGTCTGCACTCTCTTCTTTTCCCAACATGACTTCCATGCCTACCATGCCTATGAATGCTATATCTACTCAGAATATGAATGCATAATTTGCTAATGTGCCAATTGCACCTAATCCTTATTATGCTGCATTTAGAATACCTCAAATGCCATTTAGCATGCCTTACTGGGAATAACATGTTTGCAAATAGCATGCCTTTTCATGTAAACCAAAATATGCATGATAATTCTATTTTAATGTCTGGTTTCAAAGGTTCAACTCAAATGACTAAAGATGAATATGAAATTCTCAAGTCAAATGAGATCAAACCTAAGAAACCAAAGAAGAAAGCTAACAAGGCAAGACCCAAGGAAACTTGGGTACCAAAATTAACTTGATTTGATTTTAATGTGTGCAGGGAAATAGAAAGAATCTCCGGTATCTGGATAGTGGTTACTCAAGGCACATGACTGGAGATTCTACCCTGGTCACTGAGTTCAAGGAAAGAGCTGGTCCAAGTATTACTTTTGGAGATGACAACAAGGGTTATAGCGTGGGATATGGCTTAATTTCAAAGGATAATATCATCATTGAAGAGGTTGCCCTAGTGGATGGTCTCAAGCATAATTTGTTGAGTATCAGCCAACTTTGTGATAAGGGCAACTCAGTTACCTTCAATCCAGAAGCCTGTTGTGACAAACAAAAAGAGCAACAAAGTGGTTCTCACTGGAGTGAGAAAAGGAAATGTGTACCTAGCTGACTTCAACTCATCAAATACAGAATCAGTCACTTGTCTTCTCAGTAAAGCAAGTCAAGATGAAAGTTGGCTATGACACAAGAAGCGTCCCATCTAAACTTCAAGACCATGAATGAGCTTGTCAAGAAAGAATTGGCTAGAGGTATTCCTCAAGTGGAGTTTACTAAGGATGTATTGTGTGATGCCTGCCAGAAAGGAAAGCAAATCAAAGCATTATTCAGAAAGAAGCTTGATTCAACAATTGAAGAACCTTTGCAACTGTTGCACATGGATTTGTTTGGACCAGTCACTGTGTTATCCATCTCAAGGAAAAGATCTTTCCTGGTAATTATAGATGATTTCTCAAAGTTCTCTTGGATATATTTTCTGAAGTCCAAAGATGAAGCTAGTGAAATCATCATCAATCACATAAGGCAAGTCAACAATCATCCTGACTTCAAAGTGAGAAGAATTAGGAGTGACAATGGAACTGAGTTCAAGAATTCTGTGATGAGATCATTTTGTGAAGAAAATAGAATTTTGCATGAGTTTTCTGTAGCTAGAACTCCTAACAAAATGGAGTGGTGGAAAGGAAAAACAGATCTCTAATTGAAGCTGCAAGAACAATGCTTGAAGAATTAAAGTTACCAACATATTTTTTGGATGAAGCTGTGAATACTGCATGCTACACTCAGAATATTTTTTTGGTTAATCAAGCCAAATGCATGACTCCTTATCAGTTGTTTAAGAACATGAAGCCAACTCTAAATGTTCTTCATGTCTTTGGCTGCAAATGTTATATCTTAAGGAATTAAACTGATCAACATGGGAAGTTTGATGCCAAAGCAGATGAAGAATTTTTGTTGGATATGCTGTTGGAAAAGCATATATTCTAAATCTAAGAACCAATTATTATGAAATCAGTACATGTTGTGTTTGATGATAAAGAGATTATAGGACTGCAAGATGGAGATTTCCATGAAAGCCTCAAATTTGATAATGTTGAGATGGTTAGTGATGACAGTGATGATGAAAGTGATCAAGAAACAGTGGCTAATGATAATGAAGAAAATTTACTACTAATGAAGCACATAATTCAACATCTGTCGAGTTACAAAATGCTTCATCCGTCGGTAGACAATCAGCTTCATCCGTCGAGATACAAAGTGCATCATCCGTCGGAACAATGAGAGGAGCTGATAGTCAAAATAGATCACCTACCAGGTAGAAGCCCTTCCTCAAATCAAAGATTCACAAACTCAAGGGGAGTTTCTCATAATCAAAACTCAGTCACACATCAAGATAACAATGACGCCTCTTCATCTAGAGCTAATCTACCTCAACTGAGAAAATGGACTAAAGATCACCCTTTTGAGCTCATTATTGGTGATGCATCTTCTAGAGTTCAAATAAGGAAAGCAACTCAAGAAGAGTGTCTGTATAGCAACTTCCTTTCTAAGGAAGAACCAAAGAAGGTAGAAGAAGCTCTGTTGGATCCTAATTAGATTTTAGCTATACAAGAGGAGCTAAACCAATTTGAAAGGAACAAGGTATGACAACACAGGCTTTAGAATTGAAGGAAACAGTATTCCCTCTGTCACATAGTTGACTGATGCTCAATAGATTGTGTTTGAGACCATCAACTAATGCAACTTCATCAATGATGACATTTTCTTTTGAAATCAAGCCATATCCCATAGTAAACCCTTTGCTGTCATCTTCAAAGGTTATGCTAGGGCCATCTCTCTCCTTGAACTCTGTGAGCAGGGTGGAATCTCTGTATAGCCTTGAACAACCACTGTCCAAGTACCATAGATTCCTTCTTTTTCCCTGCACACAACAAAACCAAATCAAGTTGATTTTGGTACCCAAGTTTCCTTGGGTCCAGTCTTTTTAGTCTTTTTCCTAGACTTCATACTTCCTACATCTTTTGACTTAGGTTACTTTGGGTCAACCTTGGTCTCAGATGTAGTTGGTTGAAGTGTAGGGTTAGTCACATAATCATTTAACACATTTGGTTGAATTTGATAAGGCATATATTGTGCAAACATATTATTCCACATAGGCATGTTGTATGACATTTGAGGCATACTGAATGCAGCAAAATAAGGATTATTAACATATGGCATGTTTGCAAAATATGCATGAGGATTCTGTTGAGACATAACAGGCATAACATGCAGAGGTGACATAGACATGTTAGGTATGGAAGGAGTTAAAGGCATGGGAGCATTCTTAACAGACTTGCAGTTAGCAGATAGATGATTAACACTTTTACAATGCACACAACTTTTTCTAGGAGCATACTTATCAGGTGTATAATTGTTGTATTTGTTAATCCCTATATTCCCATTTCTATTAGATTTCCTTTTATTTTCCTTTTTATCCTCAACCAACTTAAGCATATTTTTCAACTGATCTAAAGTCATGTGTCCTATATTCACCTTACTGGCATCTTTGGATGTGCTAGCTTCTTCTTTGACAAAGTTCTTGGAAGTTGAACCAAACTTCTTATTGAGATTATTCAAGTTGTTCTTTTTAGAATCACTTGCCTGTTTTAATTGATGAGCCTTCAACATATGCTCCTTTTTTCCTTCAACGGATAACTTTCATCATCCGTTGATTCCACATCCGTTGACAATCCATCAATTAATTCTACCCTTTTTATTTTTCTTAGGCATTCTCACAGAGTGATTCAATTCCCTGAACCTTGACAACCTAAGCACTAACATCCCTAGATGTTTTCCAGGCCTTGATTACATCTTGCTATGTTCTAATTATTTAGAAAGAATTTCTACTTTCTTAACAGATTCTTCTAGTTCACTCTCAACAGATAAGCATTTGATTTTAATCTTTTCAAGCTCAATTACCTTACCCTCTAACACAACATTCCTATCACTTAAAAAAAATTATTCTCTTTAATTCTTGTGTTTTCTTTAGCTAGTGATTTAAGAGAAACACAAATGATATAATTCATTGGACATATCATTTATAGCTTCATTGCATTCAATTTTAGAAAGCTAAGAGAGGTCAGTAGTAATTACTTGGTTGCTTGATGAACTAGTTTCATTTTCATCAGAATTAGCCATCAGGGCTAGGTTGACATATCCATATCATCATCTTCATTGGCTCCATCAGCTGCCCAGTCATCCTGAGTCAGAAAAGCTCTTTCCTTTTGTTTGAGCAAATCGAATATTTCTTTTTGTAATCCACTTGCTCAAATTTTTTCTTCTCAGAAGTTGTTTTTCTGCACTCATTTGCAAAGTGTCCACTTATGCCACAGTTATAACATTTGAACTTAGATTTGTCCACCATGTTCTTGTTTGACTTAGTGAATCTAGCATTTTCTTGAATTTCATCTTTGCAAACCTCCTGGACAGAAAAGCCAGATGTTCATCAACATCATCAGAGTCATCTTGACTGAAACTATCTTCAACCTCAGCTACTTGCTCCTTTCCCTCGCTTGATTCTGATTTGTTTGTGCCAATCTTAAGACTTGGCATTGTCTTTTCTTTATTCCTGGCTTCAGTCTTCTCATTGTCAGCTACAAGTGCAACTGATCCACCTTTTCTCTTTCCCTTTTTCAACAGCTCATGCTCCATCTCAAGTTCATAGGTCTTCAAAATTCCATATAATCTTTCAAGTGTGAAGTCCTTATAATCTTGAGAATTCCTTAGTGAAACAGTCATAGGCTTCCATTCCTTTGGTAGAGACCTCAGAAATTTTAAGTTGGAATCCTTGACTTGGTACACTCTGCCATACAGCTTCAATCCATTCAACAATTTCTGAAATCTATTGAAGGTATCATTCAGTGATCTTCTTCTTCAAAATGAAAGTATTCATACTGTTGAATGAGAAGCTGCATTTTGTTTTCTCTAACTTGTTCAGTACCTTCACAGATAAGTTGCACAGTATCCCAAATTTCCTTAGCAGTTTGGCTGTTAATGACATTATCAAACATATCTTGATCTAGGCTATTAAACAGAATGTTCATGGCTTTCTTGTCCTTGTGAAATTCTTCAATATCTTCATCAGTCCATTCTGCTTTTGGCTTGGGAATAGACTGTCCAACAACAACGTGGCAGTTGTAGCTGTGGCCACCTTGTGAGGGATGTGAGGACCATTTTCAATGCAGTTGATGTAGCTTTCACTTGAGAGAGAAGATGTAGATGCATCTTATTCAAGTGATGATATTATCTATTTCCAGGATTGGAATTTACAATATCCTTCTTACTCATGATGTTAGTAGAATAGATCTTTAAACTTTGTAGGTTAAGAGCTTGCTCTGATACATTGTTATTCCCAAGGAACTAACAATGAGATTTACAGAAGGGGGGTTGAATGTAAATCTCAAACCTTTTCAAGTTTTGAGCA
>NW_027418529.1:0-89334 GCF_009905375.1 Apium graveolens | reverse complement strand
AACATCCCTAGATGTCTTCAGGCTTTAATCACCTCTTGCTCTCTCTCTAATTGATTAGAAAGTATTTCTACTTTCTTAACAGATTCAGCTAGTTCATTTTCAACAGATATACAATGTAGCTTAGTTTTCTCTAGATCAATCAACTTATCTTCTAACACAGCATTTCTATTACTTAAAAACAGATTGTTCTCTTTAATCCTACTATTTTCTTTAGCAAGAGATTTAAGAGACACACGCAAGTGATACAATTCAGTAGACATGTCATTAAAAGCATCATTGCACTCCTCTTTAGTAAGCTGTGTTAAATCAGTAGTGATTACCTGGTTGCTTGATGAACTAACTTCATTTTCCTCAGAATCAGCCATGAGAGCCAAGTTGACATATTCCACATCTTCATCCTCTTCTTCTCCATCAGCTGCCCAGTCTTTTTCTTGAGTAATGAAAGCCTTCTCCTTTTGCTTGAGCAGATCAAAATATTTCTTTTTGTAATCTACTTGGTCAAATTTCTTCTTTTCAGAAGTTGGCTTTCTGCACTCACTTGCAAAGTGTCCACTTATACCACAATTGAAACACTTGAACTTGGATTTGTCCACCATGTTCTTATGAGGTTTAGTGGCTCTAGTGTTTTTCTTAAATTTCATCTTTGCAAATCTTCTGGACAGAAATGCAAGATGCTCATCAATACCATCAGAGTCATCTTGGCTGGAGTTGTCTTCATTCTCAGCAACTTGCTCCTTACCCTTGCTTGATTCTGATTTGCTTGTGCCATCTTTGGAGTTTAATGTTGATCTCACAGTTTCTTGTCTGCATTCTTTCTCATTTTCAGCTACCAAGGCAACTGAACCTCCTTTCTTTCTTCCCTTCTCCAATACCTCATCCTGTTCCAGCTCTAGTTCATAAGTCTTCAAGATTCCATATAATCTTTCAAGAGTGAAGTCCTTATAATCTTGAGAGTTTCTCAAGGAGACAGTCATGGGTTTCCATTCCTTTGGCAAGGATCTTAAAAATTTAAGATTTGAATCCTTCACCTGGTACACTCTACCATACAACTTCAGTCCATTCAACAGCTTTTGGAATCTATTGAATGTGTCATTTAAAGATTCATTTTCTTCAAAATGAAAATACTCATACTGTTGAATGAGAAGCTGCATTTTGTTTTCTTTTACTTGTTCTGTACCTTCATACAGTAGCTGAACTGTGTCCCAAACCTCTTTGGCAGTTGTGCAATTTATCACATTATCAAACATATCCTTGTCAAGACCATTAAACAAAATGTTCATAGCCTTCTTATCCTTGTGGACTTCTTCTGTGTCTTCCATTGTCCATTCTGCTCTAGGTTTTGGAATGGATTGACCAATAACAATTGTGGCTGTAGCAACTGTGGCTACTTTGTGGGGAATGTGAGGACCATTCTCAATGCAGTTTACATAACCTTCATCTTGGGAGAGTAGATGAAGGTGCATTTTCACCTTCAATGGTGATAACTATCTTTGTCAAGAACTGGGATTTTTACTCCAATATCCTTCTTACTCATCTTTGTTAGTTTCCAAGAACTTTAAACTCTTTGTATGTCAAGAGCCTGCTCTGATACCAATTGTTATTCCTAGTGAACTAACAATGAGATTTACAGAAGGGGGGTTGAATGTAAATCTCAAAACTTTTTCAAGTTTTGAGCAGTTTCAAAGGTTGTGTGTTTAAGATAAACAAGTGTGTGAATTGCTTTAAGCTAATACAGACAGATATATATTCAAGCATAAAAGTACAGAACACAACAGACCTTAAAAACTTTTCTGGTGGATTTGTTGTTCCACCAGAGATGGTATTTCAGAAAATCTGTGATTCAAGAAGTTGATCGCAGCTGCATCCTAGTACAAACTAGATAATTTTTCTCAAGATTTTTCTAAACAGCTCTGGAAAAATTCTATTCTAATTACTAGCTGCTACTTGGTTTATATAACACCAAGTTTACAAGTGAAGACAAAGATAAAAAGTACAATAATAAAATAAGTTCTCCACTTGTTTCTTCTCCATTTTACTCCAGTGCATTGTTGACTATTGCCTCTTTATACTAGAGTAGAACGGCTGCTTTTTCTGATGTTCCTGAAATAGGCTACCACATCTCAGTTGTCTCTGTCAACCCATATGCCTCTGTTTGTAGGTACAACTACCACTTGTCAACTGCTATTTAACAGAACATCCGTTGAAGCCTTCATCCGTTGATGGCTTTATCCGTTGATGTGTTAGCAGTTGAAGCTCTATCCGTTGATGCACTCATCCGTTGAAGGATGTTATCCGTTGAAGCTTTAGAGACATCCGTTGAAGATTTGTTTCTCATCCGTTGAAGGTCTTTAAGTTATCCGTTGACACCATTTCATTTATACAAAATTACAAGGCATGAAATATTTACAATTGGCCTTCCTATCTGCATATCCTTTAGTAGTCAACATGACTTATAATTTCCCTCAACATTTAAGAATTATATCTCAAATTCAGAGACTGAAATGTGCTACAACACTAGACTTATTTCTAAGTAAAGCTACACCATCAACGGATAGCCAAAGTGGTCTTATCCGTTGAGGCTACAAACACTAGATTTCTACTTAAGTGTTTTGTTAAACATGTCATCAAACTAATGCACATATATTCCTAACAGTTTCAGTTGTCTTGACGCATATGCAATAACTTTATCATGCTGCATCAAAACATAACCTAATCCCTTATGAGAAGCACCACTATAGATAACAAAATTCCCATGATCATCTGGAAGTGACAAAACAGGTGTCGTGATCAATCTCTTCTTTAATTCTTGAAAAATTTCTTCGCATTTCTCGTTCCATATAAACTTCTAACTTTTCCTGGTAAACTTTGTCAAAGGCGTCACAATCTTCGAGAAATCTTGAACAAATCATCGATAATATCCTGCCAGTCCTAAGAAACTTCTTACTTCTGTTGGTGTCTTTGGCCTTTCCCAATTCATAACAGCTTCAATCTTTGCTGGGTCCACTTTAATTCCCCCCTGACTTACCACGTGTCCTAAAAATTGAACTTCTTGTAACCAAAATTCACATTTTGAAAACTTGGCATACAACTTCTTCTTTCTCAGAATTTCCAAAGCTGTCCTTAGTTGTTCCGCGTGATCTTTCGTTGTCTTGGAGTAGATCAAAATATCATCAATAAACACAATTACAAACTTGTCCAAATATTCCTTGAAAAATCTGTTCATCAAGTCCATAAA
The DNA here is from genome assembly GCF_009905375.1 of Apium graveolens. Classification (NCBI taxonomy): domain Eukaryota; kingdom Viridiplantae; phylum Streptophyta; class Magnoliopsida; order Apiales; family Apiaceae; genus Apium; species Apium graveolens. The sequence continues at coordinate 86,099 of NW_027418529.1, read as the reverse complement.
TGCTGATGGGGTATTGGTCAATCCAAAAGACATCACTAAGAATTCATAATGACTGTACCATATTTTGAAAGCTGTCTTTGGTATATCTTCAGGTTTGATTTTCAATTGGTGATATCCGGATCTCAAATCAATCTTAGAGAAGAACTTGGCTCCTTTCAGCTGGTCAAACAAATCATGGATTCGTGGTAATGGATACTTGTTCTTTATCGTAAGCTTATTAAGTTCTCGATAGTCGATGTATAGCCTCATGCTTCCGTCTTTCTTTTTAACAAATAACACTGATGCACCCCATGGGGATACGCTGGGTCGAATCACTCCTTTTTCTAATAATTCTTGCAATTGCTTTGCTAGTTCCTTCATTTCAACTGGCGCCATTCTGTATGGGGCCTTCGTTACTGGTTCCGTTCCAGGTGCTAAGTTGATTGCAAACTCAATTTCCCTATCTGGAGGAAGTCCTGGTAGTTTATTTGGAAATACGTCTGGAAATTCATTTACCACAGGAATTTCTTCTAGTTTTGCTGGCTCCTGACTTTTGTCTATCACGTAGGCAATGAAATGCTCGCATCCTTATCGTAATAGTTTCTTAGCTTGAATCATCGTCAAGAATTTCTTTGCTTGCTTCTGACCTTTAAACGTCAACGCCTTCTCGTCCGACGTCTTCAAAATTACCTTCTTGTTACGATAGTCTATCTGAGCATCATGCTTAGATAGCCAGTCCATTCCTAAAATAATGTCAAACTCTCCTAACTAAAATGGTATCAAGCCAGCGTCAAATTTATTAGCAGATATCTCAATTTCACAGTCCTTACACACTTGGTTCACAAATACACGCTCCTGATTTGCTAATTCTACCGTCATGATCTCACTTAACAATTCAATTGGGCAATTCAACTTATCAACAAAATCTCGAGAAATAAATGATCGAGTTGCTCCCGAATCTACTAGCACTTTAGCACATAAGGAATTTACAGAAAGCGTACCTGCCACAACATCTATGTCCATGATAGCATCTTTCACAGACATGTCATAAACTCTAGCTCTGGGAGGTTCATTCACCGCTGGAGGGGCTCCCATGATTCGCAGTATATTATTGACTGAAACTGGTGCCTTGCAATCCCTTGCTATGTGTCCTGGCTTTCCGCACTTGAAATAGGTATACCCAATTGCTAGAACTTTTCCTTCCTGATTCCTGGTAGGCTAATCCCTGTTAGCTGGCTCTCTGGCTGGATGGTTATGACACTCCCTTGAATAGTGCCCCCTCTGGTTGCATCTGTAGCATACCACATTCAACTTGTTGCAAACTCCTCCATGCTTCTTTCCACAGACTTGACAATCTGCTAGAGCTGGCCTCTGCTGGGTTGGTTGGTTCCCAGTGGCTGAACGGTTACCTTGTCCTCCATTGCCTGTATTCTGTCTGTTGAAATTACTTCCGGACTGAAACCTACCTTTCCTCTGATTGAAATTTGGAAACTTCCCTGTCTGGGATTGTCCTTCATTCCCTTCAAACGTCCTCTTCTTACCTTCCTTCTCTTTCTGAGACATTTCACTTTCTGCCTCCGCAATCATAGCTTTCTGCACAACTCCCGCATACGTGTCCAATTCAAATATGGCCACCTTCCCACGGACCCATGGCTTGAGTCATTGATGAAACCTCTTAGATTTCTTCCTATCAGTGTCCACATCGAATGGCACAAACCTGGACAACTCCTCAAACTTGCTTTCGTAATCTGTCACTAACATACTCCCCTGCTTTAACTCCAGAAATTTCAATTCCATTTGGTCCTGGACAAACTGAGGAAAATGCTTCTCAAGAAACAACTCCTTGAATCTCTCCCACGCAACATCATCAGTACCTTCCAACACTTTAACAGTTTCCCACCAGTAGGTAGCTCCATTCTTCAGATAAGAACTTGCAAATTCAGTCTTTTGCCCCTCTTTCACCTTGACTAAGGAAAATTCCATCTCAATCTCCTTCAACCAGACCCTTGCCTCAATCAGATCTACAGAACCTTTAAACTCTGGTGGGTTCGCCGCCTGAAAGGTCTTAAAGGTTACCTGAGGGTTAGTCTGCCTCTGCTATTGTTGAGTCAGGTGGACTGTCTGTTGGGCCAAGATATGAAGAATCTGGGCTACAGTTGGGTCTATGGGACCTGAATTCACATTCTGGTTATTGCTTTCTTGGGTATTGTTGTTGTTGTTTGTTTCTTCATTTTGGTTGGTAGCGCGGGTATTTCTTCTAGGAGGCATTTTTTGTAAAGAATCAAACAACTTATTTAGCCTTTAAATCAAATCCCTTTTTCTGAAAAGATTTTTGTAAAACAGAAACATCTCCTTTTTGAAAACATTTTCAATAATAGAACTAAGTAAATTGCATGCTTCTTTACAGAATGTAAACTGTTAAGGGAAAAAGGGTACATGTTATCACAAGAGTTCAAAACTGGTGTAGTAAGATAAAACAGGTATAGTAAAGTAATGACAATGCTGGAAAAAGAAAAGACACTTGTATATATCAAAGTTTGGTGGTACAAACACGAAACGTTTTATTGAAGGCAAAGGTACAATAGGCCTATCCATTAGTCAGCAAGTCTTGTTTATGTATATTCCCACCAAAAGTCTATTTTTTTACCTATCCCACATTGTTATACACATATCAGCTGTTACATCATCTCCGTCGTCTAGTTTCAAGTACTCTCCGGGTCACCTGAATCTTATTCCGAAATTCCTTCACATTCCTGTCGATATCTAAAGTCCTGATAACGTGTTGTAGTTCCCTGACCTGTGCCCTACAGGGCTTCTCGCTCCAAAAGAAGAAACTCATACTAGAGATTACTGAAGAAATTCATTGTCATAGAATACCAAATGAAATCTCAAATTCAAGGAAATCGAATGAGAAGGAATAGTGAAGAAGATGTAGGTACGACTGCGAGCAACCATACAAGTACATAAGATGGCCAGTCTTAGTACCGCATAGTACACAACATATAATCCGGTGGCATCCCACCAGACCCTTTTGTCACACAGACAAATAGTCAACGCATATGCATTGTTTGTCCCCAATCGTCCGATAGAATCACCGTGAAAAGAAACAATATTTAGATAGAAAAAATTCATAAGTAGGGAAGGAAAGAATCTGATTTATAATGGAATCAACAAAATCCTAAAACGCACCCTTAACCGAATGTCCAATAGAGTCAGAATCAGCAGGTAGACTTGAATAGATGGTCTCATACTTAGAGGTAGAATAGTTCGTATTGGTGTAGTCGTCGCAACATGTATTATGGCTGACATCGCCGAAAGAGCAGGACGTGGATCAGATGACGATCCTCCGATAAAAAGCTCCGAGCAATCAGATGATATCGAAATAAAGGAATCTGCCATCGCTGCTATCCGCAAATCACGTTGCTAAATAAGAATCTCGAATCTCGGCACGAACCATACTAAAGCCTACTATTTAGCCGTATTCAACTTCTTGACATTCTATTTCTTTATTACCTAATACTGTAATATCCGGGATATATCGTGTAATTATTTTTGCTAAGTTATTATATGTGTTCAGTATCTATTCTGTGAATTATATGTTAAGTGTTAAATGTGTTTGGATGTTTAAAAATAATATTAATTGAGTATTTTAATTTTTATATGTCCAAAATAAAATATAGATAATTGTCATATCTTCCTATCTATTTTTATGTTGATTTATGATTTTAAAGGAAATATATGGATTCTACAAAATCTTTTTCCGAATATTTAAAAACTATTTTATACAATCGGGAACCAACCGACTTCATCCGTTTTTACGTTTTTATAACCCGAAACTCTTCCGAAAACTCCTTCCTAACCTAATTGCAATATTCCGAGTATTTTTCATGTTTCGACTTTTTCGATCCGGCGTACGGTTTGTCCTGCGCGGGTCCCGGGCCAACATTTTCGATACATTATTCGTTTCGGTAAATCAATAAAACTCGTATTTTCGATAAACATGAGCTTTTTATTAAACAATCACAATTATCACCTCGAAATACGTGTAACCAGGCGCTGAGACCAAGACCGCAGTACAAATTGTACTGATTTGGATAATTATCCCGAAAACCGGTACCGTTTGGATCAGTTTTTATAAATAAACGGACCGTTTTATATCCGGAATGATCCAACGGGATACTAATTTCCTATAATTATAAATAGCCTTCACCGTATTTTATTTTGTACTAGAAATCATTTGCAAAAAGTATTTACAGAGTTTTTATAGAGAAAATACTATAATTCTATTTTGTTCTTCGTAATCAAACACAAATTCAGAGGTGTTATCAATATCCGATTCTGGCGTACATATACTTAAAACGAAGCTACTGAAATCTAGAATCCAAATCTTCCATCAATTTCAACCCGGAAACATCAGGTGATTTTCTATTTAATTATTTATATTCGAATTTCTTGGTGTTTAAATTATGAATTTTTGTTCGAGAGATTGTTTATATGATTTGATGATTGTATGTTGTAGAGCTTGTTTTCCTGATCATTTTGGTATATTATACTTTAAATTTGGAGTTCAATAACATGCTCAAAATTGTGTTTGATTCTCGGATTACTGAAATTAGGGTTTGAATGTTCTTGATTGTTCTTGAGTAAGATTTGGGCGTATTTGACCTAGGGGTTATTAGTTTAATTAGTTGTTGCCGTTAAATAGATCGTTGAAAGAGCAATTGAATGAGCTAAGTCTGGAAAACGGAGGATAACGGGAAGACGATGGCCGGAGTTTGAAGGTCCGCCGGCGGCGGAACTTCGATCGGGTTTTCCGGTTAAAAATCGTGTTATTTGACCATTGTAACCTTGCAGATGTGTTTGCGGATCGATAAGCATCCTACCCTGTTATTTTGAAGTGGTTCTGGGCAGTTGTCAGGTCACCGTAAAAGCTTATGGCCGGCAACCATGGCTTTCCAGCGACAGGGGGGGAAGACTGTAAAAATTACAGTTTGGCCCCCGAGATTTTGCACAGATTGCATCCCTGATACCTTGGTTTTAAAACTTTGCAAAAATTATACTCCTGCGTATATTTTTACAAAAATAATATTTTCTTTTTTTAAATAATTTCAGAAAATGTTTTACCTATTTTGAAATTCCAAATATCAAAATTTTTAATTTCTGAAAATTATTTTTAATTTAAAAATAAATCTTAATTATTTAATTAATTAATTTTAATTGATAATTAATTATTTAATTAGTCAATTAATTTAAATATTAATTGAATAATTAATTGAATTAGTTATTAATTAATTTTAATTGATTTAATAAATAGATTTAATTATTTATTTTTGATTTAAAAATTCCGAAATATAGTTTCTAGCTTTAAAATATTATTTTAAATTATTTTCAACGCTCGGTAATTATTATCAAATTATTTTAAAGCCAGAATTGGCCAGCCGAACCCTGTTTATTACTTCGAAACTGATCTAACGACCCATTTTAATTCCGAAAAATGTTTTAAAAATCATTTTAAATATCTGAAAGCCTGTTTTTATCCGAGACTTCTTTATAAATGATATATCATTGATTATTCGATGTGTTATGTGCTATATGTGACTTGTTGGTTAACTTTTGGTCTACATGTTCGGTGTTTATTTGTTTATAGCGTAATTTTCAATCCGTTAATCGGATTTGGGTGAAACGAAGGGTAGTTGAAACCTTATGACGTCCATGTGATCATTAGAACAATGTAAGATAAATATTGATAGATACTTATGATGCCTAGTAGAGTAAGCAAGGTGTAGGAAAGGGAAGCAGGTGATCAGAAAATAGAATTGACATGTAGAAAATACAACAAGTGATCAGAGGATAGAAGCGAGGCATAGGAGAAGCAGACGAGTGGTTGTTGAATGGAGTCATTAGACGAGTACAAGTAAAGTTGAAATCGATTATGATAAGGCAAGTACTTCTAAACCTTTCTCAAGATATATTGCAAATATGTCCAAATTCCCTTGTGACATATTGTTAATATTCAAATAGCTCCGTTTTATATCGTAAATACTTTGAATCTTTTAGCCTTGAACCTGAGCCATATCATTTGATCCTTGAGCCGTAAGCCTTATTCTTTGTGAACCATTTCTTGTTGATTTACCAGATACTGAACCAAACAAATATGATACTACTCCACAAATATATACCCATCATATATCAAACACTGGAACAAAATTATTTAAGCATACAGAAACTCTGATACTCAACCATACCTTGTGATATCAAAGAACTAAAACCTTGTACACATATTGTTCATCTAATACCCGATTCTCCTACAGGCTGGAGGCCATTTCTTTTATATACCTTGACATACCCTTTTTGGTACCCATGAATTTTCACCATGCTCTTATAAAAATATTTTATTTGTTGGATTTTAATCGCAGCGGGGGCATGGTAAAACACTTTTTCACACATAAAATCCAAATAAAAGCATATAAATCGTGGTAAAAATGTAGGGATCGATTACTAACCTTTAATATGCGATCCAAAAGAAACGATCGGAGATCCTTAGCAGTTGCTCCTCAAATGTGAAGCACTCCACCGGTATCCACCAAGAAAACGACGTTAAGGAGGAGGAGGAGGAGGAGAGAATTTGGTTTTCTAAAACTTTTGGGTTTTTGGGTTCGAATAAAAATAGGGTTTATAATAGTGTATTTATAGGCAAAATTTTCAGCTGAAATTTTCCCATAAATATTATTATTATTATCCCATTTATTATTCTCATTAATAATTAAAACACCTTTTAATTATTAATCCTTTTTCTAAACACTTTAGAAATAATTCTCTCTCTTGATTTAATTTCCAAAAATTAAATTCTTAATTAATAATATTAAGAACTTTTCTTAATTAATTTATAATCAATTAAATCTCATTTAATCAATTATTAAATTTGCCAATTAATTATTTATTTCATAAATAAATAATTATTAGCCATTATTAATTATTTCCTCCACCATTAAATCATTCTCTTTTTATGGTGTGACCCTGTAGGTTCAATATTAAGCCGGTAGTAGAAATAAATAATAATAAAACTATTTTATCATTATTTATATAAATTCTCTAATTTATTAAATATGATTAATTAATTAATCACATTTATTCTACATCGTGAGGGATACTTCTCAGCATATCGCGACTATCCGGATAATATGAATTCACTGCTTAGAATACCAAGAACCTATTCAGTGAATAGTTACCGTATAATAAACTCCTTCTACCCTATAATATCCCGATTAAATACAAGGCATGGATCTCGTGTCAAGCCTATCTAATTTAATCACTTGCTTACCATTTACTATGCTTAGTTCTATGCAAATTAGAAACTCCTTTCTAATTTCATTCACTCTGGCCAGAGATTTCTGAACTAGCATAAGTGGATCAGCCTTGAACATTCGCTTCCTTCACTGGAAGGGGTAGATCCTTTATTGATCATACACTATCTTCGTGTACAAATTCCTATACCCAGTAGAGCCCTAATAATTGTCCCTGGAGACTAAGAACTAAACCAAAGCATAGTTCAGTGTACACAAGATGACTATGATGACCTCAAGTCTAAGGATACTTGTACAACTATCACTATGTGAACAACTGCTGACACGTGAGTGAACTCCATCAGTTGTTCAGCTGTGCAAGTCATGTTCAGTGAACTTATTCTATAATAAGCACCTACATACTAGCTATAGTGTCACCACACAAATGTCTATGAGAACAGACATCCTTCATAATGAAGCAAGCATAGTATGTACCGATCTTTGCGGATTATTAATTACCAGTTAGTAATCCTATGACCAGGAACTATTTAAGTTTAGAGTTATCATCTTTTAGGTCTCACTATTATGATCTCATCATAATCCATAAAAATCTTTACTCTAAACTATGGTATATCTTATTTAAACACTTAAATAGATAGAGCCCGTAATAAAAATAAAACAAGTCTTTTATTAATATCAATGGAATCAAAACAGATTACATAAAAGGTTATTCCTAAATCCTAATACATGATTGGACTTAGGACATATTCCTTTCAATCTCTCACTTGTACTAAAGCCAATCACTCTGGTATCTAATACCCATCTAGTCTTTATGACGATCAAAGTGACTTTCAGAAAGTAGCTTTGTGAGTGGGTCTGCTATGTTGTTATGTGTGTCAACTCTATTTCAATACAATACAAGAAATGTTATCGCGCTCCCACTAACCCTTTTGTAGATGCATGGTTCATCTGCGTTTTTGATAAAATCAAACTCTTTGATTGTCTCATCAAAACGAATGTTCCATCTTTCGAGAAGCTTGCTTTAAACCACATATGGTTCGCAGTAGCTTACACACTAGGTTTTCATTTCCCTTGGAAAGAAAACCATCTGGCCATTTGCCAGATCTCATAGTTGTAGTAAGCAGCAATCGCAAGCAAAATCCGAACTGATTTTAACAGGGCTACAGGTAAAAAGTTTCATCAAAGTCAATTGCCTTTGTTTGAATCCTTTTGCCACAAGCCTGGCCTTATAGGTCTCCACCTGGCCATCTGCTATAATCTATCTTTTGTATACCGTATACTTAGATTCCATTCTGGATTTCATGGCACTATACCATTTCTCTGAGTCAACAGTACTCATAGCCTCATTATAGGTTACAGGGTCGTCATCATCAATGATCGACAACTCATTGTCATTCTCAATGAAAAGGCCATATTACCTCTCAGGTTGGCGAGACACTCTCCCTGTTCTATGAATGGGCTGTTCCACAAAAGGTTGTTCAGTCAGAACATGTGTTTCCACTTGATCCGTAGTAGTTTGTGCTTCTTGAACTTTATCAAGTTCAATTTTGCTCCCACTGTTTCCTTCAAGGATAAACTCCTTTTCCAAGAAGGTAGCATGTCTGGAGACAAACACCCGATGATCGGTGTAAAAGTAATACCCTAAAGTCTCTTTAGGATTTCCCACAAAACTACATTTTACGGATCGATATTCCAGCTTATCTGGGTCAACTTACTTGACATAAGCTGGACATCCCCAAATCTTAACGTGTTTAAGACTCGGTTTCCTTTCTTTCCATATCTCATACGGAGTTTGAGGAACAGATTTGGAAGGCACCTTATTCAGTAAATATGCTAAGGTTTCCAATGCATAACCCCATAGGAATACTGGAAGATTTGCATAGCTCATCATGGACCGAACTATTTCTAACAAAGTTCGATTTCTCCTTTCAGATACCAATCTGGAGGAGTCCACTGGGAGACTATACCATTTACTTTGAGATAATCTAGAAACACTCCATTAAAGTATTCACCACCTCGATCTAATCGAAGAATTATAATACTATGTTTGGTTTGTTTCTCCACTTCATACTTATACTCTTTGAACTTTTCAAAGGCTTCAGACTTGTGTTTCATCAAACACATATCCGAATCTAGATCTATCATCTATGAGAGTAATGAAGTATGAAAATCCACCCATGGCTTGCTTAGATATTGGTCCACATACATCTGTGTGTACCATTCCTAGAAAATTTGCAGTCCTCTCTCTATGTCTACTTAATGGAGACTGCAGTGCCACAATGAAGTGAGATTTTCATCATCCCTTTTCTTTTATTACTTTGTTCAATCTGAAGTAAATTATGTCACATATATACAAACCATTATTTAAAGCACCACGTCCATAAAGAATATTATCTCTAAGAATAGAACATTCATTATTCTCAATAATAAATGAAAATCCAGCCAAGTCTAACATGGGGATAATATTCCTCACAATCGAGGGAACAAAATAACAATTATTTAAAACAATAGTCTTGCCCGTAGGCATATGTAAATGAAATGATTCTACATCTACAGCAGCAACTCTTGCTCCATTTCCTCAGTAGAATCACCTCCTCTTCCTCAAGAGTCCTACTTCTCCTTGGTCCCTGCAACAAATTGCAGATATGAGAACCACAGGCGGTATCTAATACCCAAGTAGAAATTTGATTTAATGACATATTCACTTCTATCATGAACATACCTGAATCAGAAGCGGTAGTCTCACTACCCTTCTTCTTCTTCTTCAATTCTGCAAGGTAAACCTTGCAGTTCCTCTTCCAGTGCCCCACCTTGTTACAGTGAAAGCAAACAACTTTGCTCTTGGGGTCTTCAGCTTTTGGTGGAACCGGCTTTTCTTCACCTACTTTCTTCTTCTTGGAAGAATTTCTCTTCCTTTTCTTAGGATTGGAACCTTCACCAATTAGAAGAACAGAACTCTTCTTAGGGGGAAAATTTGATTCCGCAGTCTTCAACATGTTGTGGAGTTCAGGCAGGCTGACATCCAACTTATTCATGTGAAAGTTCACAATAAACTGTGAGAACGAACTCGGAAGCGATTGCAAGACCAAGTCTTGGCACAGCTCCCCATCCATGGCAAAACCAAGTTGTCCAAGACGTTCAATCAAATTGATCATCTTAAGTACATGGTCATTCACAGATGATCCCTCAGACATCCTACAACCGAACAACTCCTTCGATATCTCATATCGAGCTGTCCTCCCCGCCACATTATACAACTCTTGTAGATGCATGAGGATAGTGTGAGCATCCATATGCTCATGTTGCTTCTGTAGCTCAATGTTCATGGAAGCTAGCATGATGCATTGAGCAACATTTGCATCATCTATCCACTTATGATATACAACATGTTCATCATTATGTGCATCACTAGCAGGTTCAGTAGGCTTAGGTGAGTCAATCACGTATTCCAGCTTCTCAATCCTGAGAACAATTCTCAAGTTTTAAAGCCAGTCAGCATAATTAGGACCAGTCAATTTGTGAGCATCCAGTATGCTCCTGAGTGATAGTGCAGAAGACATAATGTATATTGTAAATCTATAAATGATAAACACATAAAAACACTCAGCAAATATTCAATTTCATTTTAAAACACTATATGAATCGGGTCTTTATTCATAAGTGGCTCCCACTAGTTTATCTAATTTATTCAACCCCTACGTGAAAAATTAAGCATTCATAATGATAGGGGGAATAGGGATCCTACATTCCATTACATAACCCCGGCTGTGGCACAAAACGCCATATAATGTTCAATAGGCAGACAACTCTTGTCAATTACATCTAATGTTATTCCCTAATCAAACTTTAGCCTCTTGAATAATTGAGTCACGGCTGTGGCACGACAAACTCAATATTCTAAGTCAAGTCTTACCCAACATTCCGTACAGTTGAATCAGTCCCCAAAGGCCCACGGCTGTGGCACGTACCGACCTTTAGATTCTTATTCAATGTACACATCTCTATGTAATAAACAAGTATTTCTTATTTCGAAATCAAAGCCCTCGGCTGTAGCACGAACCGACAATGATTCAAAAATAAGAACTACTTTCTATCATGTTGGAAGGCTATGACCGACACAAGCCCGTTGTATCATTGGCCAATTACTACTTGATATTATTTAATTTTAGAGGGATTATATTACGTTACAATCATAATCATATTATAAAGAGATTCTTCCTTTTAAATTAAATATTTCAAATCAATAATCGATAATCAGATGATTCCCAGATCGGGTGGAGCATTGTCAAGAGGCGTCACTTAATAACCCTTTCTTACAGATCGAAATCTGTTGTTGACAGAATCATCCTTTCTCTCATATCGAAAATTCATATTCAATTACGTGTTTCACAAACACAAGAATCTCATGATTGTATTCATAATATTGTTATTAAGGTTATGAAACAATTTCACTATACTAGGTTGTCTAACAAACGCCTTATGTTCATTTAAGTTCACCTAAATCTATCATCGCATGATAAATAAGCATATATCACATATATAAACATGAATAAAAATCAAGGTAGGCATGTTACATCATCTAGCATATTGGTCTAAGCATTATACATCTCTATGTATCACATGAAGCATTTAAAAGCAATTAAAATATGTCAAAAACAGCTTTAAAACACTTCATGGAATATAATCAGTTCAAAACTTTTATATAAACTAAAATTTGATCACACCATTAGATCCGTCTCGGAAAAATGAATCCAACGATATATTGCACGCCCAAAACAGAGTTACGAAACTCCCAGAAAATCAAATTGTCAAGCCCTGTAACACATTCCGGTGATGCGTTACAACCCTTTTAAGACATTAAAAGGTGTAACGCATTCCGTGAATACAGGGTGTAACGCATTCGTGGAATGCACGACAGCCCTTTTTTTTTCTTTTCTTTTGCAGCAGCCGCCGTTGCTGTCCTCCTCGAACTCCGTGCCTGACAGTGCCTGACAGCCGTACCTTTTCTTTCTTTCCGTGCAGCAGCATCAACAGACAACACAGACAATACAAACATATATATATATATATATACTATAATTTATATATATATGATTATTTAATTACGAATTTAATTGTAAGAACTTCAAAAATTGATAATAAAAAATCTATACATCCTAAAATTATGAAAAAAATACCCAGACGATCTACAACACTTGTAGAACCCTGATCAACATTCAAAATTATTCTGAGAAACGATTTCTCATCAGAAAAAATTAATCCATGATATAACTTGTAAAAATCATAATTAATTCATACAAGCACATAAAATTCTGAAATTTTTACCACAGATCTATATGCATACAACCTAGGCTCTGATACCATTGTTGGATTTTAATCACAGTGGGGGCATGGTAAAACACTTTTTCACACATAAAATCCAAATAAAAGCATATAAATCATGGTAAAAACGTAGGGATCGATTACTAACCTTTAATATGCGATCCAAAAGCAACGATCGGAGATCCTTAGCAGTTGCTCCTCAAACGTGAAGCACTCCACCGGTATCCACCAAGAAAATGACGTTGAGGAGGAGGAGGTGGAGAGAATTTGGTTTTCTAAAACTTTTGGGTTTTTGGGTTCGAATAAAAATAGGGTTTATAATAGTGTATTTATAGGCAAAAATTTCAGCTGAAATTTTCCCATAAATATTATTATTATTATTATCCCATTTATTATTCTCATTAATAATTAAAATACCTTTTAATTATTAATCCTTTTTCTAAACACTTTAGAAATAATTCTCTCTCTTGATTTAATTTCCAAAAATTAAATTCTTAATTAATAATATTAAGAACTTTTCTTAATTAATTTATAATCAATTAAATCTCATTTAATCAATTATTAAATTTGCCAATTAATTATTTATTTCATAAATAAATAATTATTAGCCATTATTAATTATTTCCTCCACCATTAAATCATTCTCTTTTTATGGTGTGACCCTGTAGGTTCAATATTAAGCCGGTAGTAGAAATAAATAATAATAAAACTATTTTATCATTATTTATATAAATTCTCTAATTTATTAAATATGATTAATTAATTAATCACATTTATTCTACATCGTGAGGGATACTTCTCAGCATATCGCGACTATCCGTATAATATGAATTCACTGCTTAGAATACCAAGAACCTATTCAGTGAATAGTTACCGTACAATAAACTCCTTCTACCCTACAATGTCCCGATTAAATACAAGGCATGGATCTCGTGTCAAGCCTATCTAATTTAATCACTTGCTTACCATTTACTATGCTTAGTTCTATGCAAATTAGAAACTCCTTTCTAATTTCATTCACTTTGGCCAGAGATTCCTGAACTAGCATAAGTGGATCAGCCTTGAACATTCGCTTCCTTCACTGGAAGGGGTAGATCCTTTATTGATCATACACTATCTTCGTGTACAAATTCCTATACCCAGTAGAGCCCTAATAATTGTCCCTGGAGACTAAGAACTAAACCAAAGCATAGTTCAGTGTACACAAGATGACTATGATGACCTCAAGTCTAAGGATACTTGTACAACTATCACTATGTGAACAACTGCTGACACGTGAGTGAACTCCATCAGTTGTTCAGCTGTGCAAGTCATGTTCAGTGAACTTATTCTATAATAAGCACCTACATACTAGCTATAGTGTCACCACACAAATGTCTATGAGAACAGACATCCTTCATAATGAAGCAAACATAGTATGTACCGATCTTTGTGGATTATTAATTACCAGTTAGTAATCCTATGACCAGGAACTATTTAAGTTTAGAGTTATCATCTTTTAGGTCTCACTATTATGATCTCATCATAATCCATAAAAAGCTTTACTCTAAACTATGGTATATCTTATTTAAACACTTAAATAGATAGAGCCCGTAATAAAAACAAAACAAGTCTTTTATTAATATCAATGGAATCAAAACAGATTACATAAAAGGTTATTCCTAAATCCTAATACATGATTGGACTTAGGACATATTCCTTTCATTATTGTTATTGATTATGATCCGGTTTTATTGAATTATATTGTTTACCATATTGAACTGCTTTAGAATTGGATAGTTTTCTTTATGTGGACCAGATTCGTGGTCAGACCATATCGATGGTCAATTTAGGCCAATGTGTGCCTTGGATCCAGTAGTTAGAGCAATGCTGTGTGCTTTGCTCGGGGTTAGTGCGTGACTGATCAGCAGCCTAACCTTGGTTTTAAAAACTTAAAATGAATATCCAATTCTATTGGTTGTTTAACAAGAAACTTGATTCCCTTGAATCATCTCGTTTAATCATTGTTTAACCTCAGTTATTGATATTATGACTTGCTGAGCTAGTTAGCTCACTCTTGCGAATCTTTTTATATATTTTACAGTTAAGAAGGATATGGATGATAGTGAAGTTCTTCAGTCCAAAGTGCGAGCTAGGATTCCAGTTTGAGTTGGATCGAGCTAGCGGAAGCTTCATATGGTAGTGTGATAATAAGATTGTAAGAATAATTTCATTATTAGTTGTAAGTTAAATTAGTTGGGATTTGGTACGTTGTAATAAAAGTTAAGGTTGTGGCTTGTTTTCATACTTTAACCTGTTGCGATCCGTGGTTATGTAAAGCAGGGTCATTGCAAATAATATTCCATATATAGGTTTACATATTGTATATGTGTTGTGGACCCCAAACTTCTGACCCGGGTTTGGAGGGCTCCACAGGTTGGTATCAGAGCTATAGGTTATAAGTCACTGAAACTAGCCTAGATTGTCGGGATTGGGTAAAGGGTTAGGATTAGGAATAGGAAATAGAAAGATAAGTCATCGTGAGGATGAGTACGACTGTATAGTAGGTCTCCGGCACGGTTCGTGTTGCGATTCGGGATTCTTAGCTTGCGACGTGATTTCCAGACAACGACAATGGCAGATCCTGTTTTCCCTGCATCATCTGATCGTTTGGAGCCTTCCGTTTGAGGATCGTCATCTTTTTCTAAATTTGAATTGCACTTTGTTTTTCATCGGTATTAATGGTATTACCTTCTGTTAATATAGTTGCACCTTTCCATGTTATTCCCCGCTATTATATTACCTCTTGATATGAGACGACCTATTTAAGAAACCTCTATCTGTTTATTCTTGTTTTACTAGACATCATCTGTGAGTGTGTCTTTTCAATTTACCCTATACCCTGTTTTATACCCCAGTTTAAAACTTGTTCTATGAAGCAGTTGTATCTATGAGGATGGATTCAGGAGCTGCAGTTAATGGTGAGTATTGAGATACAAATTAAGGTGAGAAAAAGTTTAGAAGGAAGATTCAAGTGTTCCGGAGGATGGCTGTTACCAGGTAACAGGAAGCTATTAGTAATTAGGCCAACCGGGACTAACTTGTGGAATGGATTAGATAGGTATTAAGAAGAGAATGGGAGGAGATTGTGGATCTGGAGCTTTCCTAGGAGTTAGGTAATGGTGTTATGATAATATGATATATTTATAGTAACAATGTGATGTGTCGTCAGTGGACTTATTGATTATTGGATAACCTGTTCTACTTTACGACTGCAAGGTTGATGACGGGAGCATTACCAGTATGAAAATGTTGATGTGAAGCTACGAATACAATAACATTTAACGATAATTAAAGTGATCATCGATTAAGGAGGGCAAATGGACCTAATTAGGGAGATAAGGTAGATTGAAGTAAAAGGACCTTTATCTGATCGTTCCTTTAATTTGGTACTATAAGTCATATGTCATAGGCCTATTTATATATTCGAGGATTTAACTAAACTCAGATAAGAATGTAATAAGTAAATAGTGGATCTACCGTCAAAGAGATCTCGCAAAGTAATATATGTCAAAGGATTCAGAAACAAGGTTCATCTACAGACTTGTGGAATTTATTCACTGGAAGAAGTTCAAGAAATTGATCATGCCTCAGTGATATAAATCAAGATTGTGGATTTAATCAAGTGACATAGATCTCGTCAGGGTATTAATTAATTACAAGGATTTAATCTGAAGAAAATCAATTATCAAAGTCAAGACATGAAGAAACGTCACGGAAGTTAGTCACTCATGAACCAGACAGTACATCGAGTGTCAACATTGAAGTGGTGAAATTGATTCATAATTCTCAGTGATTTTCAGATGATTTTCAGAAGAATGGTTGCTGCTCAAGATTAGTATTAATTCTCTATTAATTAATTAAGTCATATAATTTAATTAAGAAAATAAATTATATCTGCAAAGATTAATTTATTTGATTAATTGAATTAATTGATTAATTAATTCTGAATTCATATTAAGAATTTTCAGAATTTAAATTGGTTTAAAAATCTGTTTTAATTCAACAAGACAACTGATTGTATTAGTATGACAATCGGTATGACAATCAATAGTCATACCGAAAGTCATGCTAATTCAAAAGGATTGTCTTACCAGAATTATTATAGGATTTAAATCTATTTATTTTCAGCAAAAACAATCTGTTTGAACTACTATGACAATCGGTATGACAATTGATTGTCATACCGAAAGTCTTGCTAGTTCATTCTGATTGTCTTGCTAGGTCTAAACAATAGTCCTACCGAAAGTTCTACTGGAATTTGATAGTCCTACCGATAGTCTTGCTGAGCCAAAGAGATTGTCATTCTAGTTCATTTCAGTTCGGCTGTTGATTAAAAAGAAGCAGACAAGCAGCAGTTCATATTATTCAATCATCCAACAAACAGAAGTCAAGAACACAGCAAAAAGAAAAGAAGCAGAAGCAATATTTCATTTTCTCTGCTAATTCAAGATCATCCATTTCTAGTTTGTAAAGTTAAATCCAAACCACTAGAAATCTTTATCTTGTTCTTGTGTAACAATCTAGCGGATCAAAATCCCTAGAACTTAATCTCAAATCGCGTTTAGCATTTGATTCTAATTATTGCAAAAATAGAAAAAGTACATGTCGAATTTATTCTAAATTTGTGATAATTAATTTGAGATTAATTCCTTGTAATCGATATAGTTGTTGTAACACCTTTCAAGTTTAATAATATTTTTATTTAACTTGAATTTTATTTCACATTTTTTATTCCGCATTTATTTCGATTATTTGGTACTGTTTGTATTCAACCCCCCTTCTACAAACACATTGGGACCTAACAATTGGTATCAGAGCCTTCTGATTAACGAACAAATTAAGATCCTAGACTTTTGTGATTTTTCAACTCCTTGAATTTTTATTTATTCAAAAATTCATAATGACTTCACAAAAAGTTGGAACCGTTAAAATTCCACTATTTGATAAAGAAAATTATATCATGTGGAAGAAGAAGATGCTATTATTTTTACAAGTTGCAAATCCCAAATATCTGAACTTGTTAAAGAAGGGTCTAAAAACTCCGATGGTTATTGAGCCAGAGGTGATAGTAGATGATGTTGTGATTACCAAAGCTAGAACATATCCAAAAGAGCCTGAAGATTTTACTCCTGCTGAGAAGGAAGAAGCCTCCTTGGATGCCAGCCTTCAATTAATATTAATTGATTCCCTTGATCCCTTGATGAACAGACATGTGATGAACTGTAAAAATTCCAAACACATGTGGGAAACTATTGAGGTGATTAATGAAGGCACAGAGGAAGTTAGGGAGAACAAGTTGGAGATCCTAACCTCTGAGTATGAACATTTCAAATCAAATCCAGGAGAAGGAATTACTGAAGTGTTTGAGAGGTACAATGCATTGATCAACAACCTGAACATCAATGGAAAATTTTATTCAATCAGGGAGGTCAATAAAAAGTTCCTTTTAACACTGCCAACTCATCTTGAACATAGAATCACTGCCATTAGTGAAGCTAGAGATCTGAGTGAGATTTCTTTGGACAGGCTCTATGGAGTGTTAAAAACCTATGAGTTGGAGCAGATTCAACAGAAGGAAGTCTACGGGAAGGATAGAATGGTCAGCACATCTACTGCACTTGTAGCTGAAGGTCAACAACAACAACATTCTCAACAATTGGAGAGAATGGTACAGTGTTCCAAGGCTGAGGAAAATATGTTAGTAGCAGAATATGATCCTCCTACTACAAATCAATCAAGTGATGATTTTTATTCCTTGGAAGAGCTGGAGCAATTGGAAGATGAGTCAATGGCCCAAATTGTCAAGAGATTCTCCAATGTCAGATTCAAGAGAAATCCCAAGTTCAAGTACAAGTCCAACTACAACAGATTCCAGACAGGTGGATCTTCATCCTCTAACACCAGTAGTGGTGGATACAAAACATGGATGGTTGATCGGAGCACCATTAGATGCTATAACTGCAATGAGTTGGGACACTTTGCCACAGAATGCAGGAAGCCAAAGCAAGTAAGGAAGAACTCTTATGATTCAAATCAGAAGAGTAACTCTGAAAGGGCTTACCTGGCAAAGGGAAGAAGCTGGTATGATACTGATAGTGAAGATGAAGAAGATGAGAATCTTGCTCTTATGGCTATTGATGGAAAAGCTTCATCGTCAAGAAAAGAGGTAAAATATACTGATGCTGAATTAGTTTATCATCTAGGAGGTAACTTAGATTGTGCTCGTCGTGATAATGAACTGTTAAGTTTACAGATCAAAGACCTTGAGAAAGAGGTCAATGAATTAAGAATTGTGCACATTAATCAAGACAAGTTAAAAGAACAAGTATCTTTTCTAGAGAATAGAGTTGACTGTTATAGAAAACTCGAAACTATTCTCAAAGACAAGATCACCGGTCTTGAGACTAAGGTTAGAGCCTACTTCAATTCTTGTTCGAAGGCTAAAGAGTTCTACAGTAAGCAAGCTGTTAATCAAACATCTGGAATAGGTTATGATTACAATTTTGCTATTGGAGAATTAGGCATAAACTCCCCTCCTCATGTCTGCGCTAAAGGGAGGGAAGTACCACATGTGCTTAAGGGTGTTGATGAACCCCTCTATAAAGCATCAATTGCTAAACCATTTGATGCGACCTCTTCTGTTATTCAAGAAGAAATGCATGCTGAAGATCATGCTAATGAGAATATTATTTCCAAGTCAAGTGTGTCAAAAGTTCCAGTCAAAGTTGTGAAAGTAACTGAGACTAACTCAGACACATATGAGTTGGATAACAAAAATGACATATCTACCATGCATAAATTGCCTGCTGTTAATATCTCTCATAAAGCATATGGTGTTTCTAATTGTATGTCTTGTGCTTTTAATATGATGTATGCTTATTTTAATGGTAAACATGTTTCTAATGATAAGACTACTCCTCGTCAGCATGTGAATAATAAGAAGAATGATAGGTCTAAGACTGCTAGTCCTTCTAAGGCTAGAAAGGAGACATTTGTGCCTAAGCTTAAATAGAAATTTGTTAAGGCTGTTTACAAGGTCAAATGTTCAGTCATTGAGAAAGTTGAGACCATTAAAATTAAAAATGTTGTTTTGCATGACAAAGGACAATTCTACAAGTATGCTGGGCCCAACCAAGTTTGGGTTCCGAAGAAGGTCTAATCCATTTGTAGTGCAGGGAATTAAACAGGTGGAACCGGTAGTGTGGATTCTTGATAGTGGATCATCAAGACATATGACCGGAGATAGAGCCCTGCTATCAAATGTGGATTGAGAAAGCTGGCCCCCTGGTTACCTTTGGAGATAACAGCAAAGGTTTATCTGAGGGATATGGATGTTTGCAAGCTGGGAATGTTATCATTGAAAATTTGTATATTGTGCTAGGTTATTATCATGAAGCAGTATCTAACATATAGCACCAGTGACGAGACTTGAGAATATTACGACATATCAGGCACCTGCTGCACATTACACTTGGAATTGGACTCTAGTAAGATGTGTACAAGTGTACTCCTGGTTGGTGAGTCAAAAGAGGAAGTCAATGCACCACAGTTCATGGACTTTGCAGCTGGAGATCTATTGGACTATGCAATCTCTTCTTCACAATCTCACTTCAGGTTGGTATGAACTAGTGTACTACTCAAACAATCGTCAAGGACATGGTATGGCACTCTAACTGAAGTTATAATTTTATATGAACTAGTAGAGTCGTCATATTTATAACTCTCTTATCACTAGGTACAAACATATTGTTTTATATGTGCAGTGAGTTTTAGGAGAAAATCAAACTTCTTTCTACATTAGTGATTTCTTATTTCATGTAAAATCCTTTGAAATCACTATTGTACATCATCTCTCTCAAAAGATTAAATGTATAATTTTTATTCATTATAGATCTTAAGTACATTTTATCTCTCTATTGCCATATGTTCTGTGATACAGGTTCAGTCTCCAATGACTTTCTTTCACTGACAAGGTTGAAAACCCACAACATCTATCCCAGACTGTAAAGACAAACATAGAAACAGAACCAACCAACAATCTCTTACCACTAAATGTAGTATGAATGAGCGTGAGGGAGATAGTGCCTTAGTGCACCACATAAGGAAGGTTCTGAAGTCAACCCAGTAGCTCTGTCTCCTACATAGATGAGTAGTATTTAAACCGAGATAACTGCTAGCCCCCATACATCTTCTCAAAAAGATGTAATGGCTGAAAAGGCACAAAAACAGTTACTAGATTCATTCTCTCAACAGGGTGCGTCTATTGAATTTTGTCTGTCGGCCAAGGCATCCGATGTAGTGTCACCACTTCAAACATAAACAATTCTTGATGCACAAGGAGAGGTTACTCACACAAAGGATGAGTTGATGGAAACAAGAGTTTCAACTATTTTAAGGTCAGATTCGATTGTTTAAGGTTCGTTAATGGACCAATTGCCTTTACAGGTGTTAGGAGAGGATACTGATCCAAAAGCCATATGTCAGTGGTCAGTGTCTACCTCCCCAGGCTTAAATCCCCTAGATGCATCTGCGGATAGTGGATCTGACATGGGTGCAGATCGGCAACTTGTTGACAATGATTCAGATATAACCTGATGAGTCACAAGGAAATGTCTTCACAGACATTAGAAGGGAACTTTGATCTTTATGCTAAATTCTTTGGATCATTGTTTACCTTCCCAGAATTTAAATCTGGAACCCTAAAAGGGAAACTAGCAACTTGTAGATTATGACTCAGATTCATCTGACGAGTTTAACGAGGATGGGGATTTGTGAAGTCCCATTGCACCACCTGTGACCTCCTTAAGGATGGCTAAGGTGATTTTCCTTGCAGGTACAGCTGAATGTTGGAGCTATGAGTGGAGTGATACACTTGTGAGAATGAGTGTAAATACGAGTGGAGAGAAGAGTGATACACTTGTGAGAATGAGTGTAAACACGAGTGGAGAGAAGAGTTAAACACATGTGAGGTACACTAAATATAATCACACACTCACAGTGAGGAAGAAAGAGAAACATTGGTTATTTCTTTTCCAACCAAGTGAAATATGAGAACTCCTTCAGATGACGGCATACATTCCTTCTTTAAGGGGGAGATAAAAGCTTAAGTAATAGTTTGGAGGATTCCTCAACTAAGGGGGAGAAATAGCAGGGAGGAAGAAAAAGATCCTACATATGTACACTACACCACACCATGTTGTTTGTAACTACGGATCCTATTGTACGGGAGAGGTGGTAAACACAAGGTGATTTTCTAGTAAGGGAAGAAGCTGTTTTCTAAAAGGGGAATACCATTGGTTTTTATCTGCGGATCCTATTGTACGGGAGAGGTGGTAAAACACAAGGTGATCTTCTTTAATCAGTTGATTCTCATAGGGGGAGAAGCAAGAGAGATATGTGCTTCTCAACAGGAAATATGGTTGTACAAAAGAACATGGAACTACTTGAAGATATGTTCAGTCTAGAGGAACATCTTATTTGGAAGCTGGAAAATGTTATATTTATTCCAGAAAATTTTCTGCTATTTACTTTGCATTTCAGTTTATATCTTTTTCTTATTTGTTAGTTGAGTTATCCTCTAGGTATTTGTGTGTTATTGTCTAACAAACAAATAGGGGGAGATTGCAAGTCATATGTCATAGGCCTATTTGTATATTCGAGGATTTAACTCAACTCAGATAAGAATGTAATAAGTAAATAGTGGATCTACCGTCAAAGAGATCTCGCAAAGTAATACATGTCAAAGGATTCAGAAATAAGGTTCATCTACAGACTTGTGGAATTTATTCACTGGAAGAAGTTCAAGAAATTGATCATGCCTCAGTAATATAAATCAAGATTGTGGATTTAATCAAGTGACAGAGATCTCGTCAGGGTATTAATTAATTACAAGGATTTAATCTGAAGAAAATCAATTATCAAAGTCAAGACATAAAGAAACGTCACGGAAGTTAGTCACTCATGAACCAGACAATACATCGAGTGTCAACATTGAAGTGGTGGAATTGATTCATAATTCTCAGTGATTTTCAGAAGATTTTCAGAAGAATGGTTGCTGCTCAGGATTAGTATTAATTCTCTATTAATTAATTAAGTCATATAATTTAATTAAGAAAATAAATTATATTTGCAAAGATTAATTTATTTGATTAATTGAATTAATTGATTAATTAATTCTGAATTAAAATTAAGAATTTCAGAATTTAAATTGGTTTAAAAATCTATTTTAATTCAACAAGACAACTGATTGTATTAGTATGACAATCGGTATGACAATCAATAGTCATACCGAAAGTCATGCTAATTCAAAAGGATTGTCATACCAAAATTATTATAGGATTTAAATCTATTTATTTTCAGCAAAAACAATCTGTTTGAACTAATTGATTGTCATACCGAAAGTCTTGCTAGTTCATTCTGATTGTCTTGCTAGTTCTAAACAATAGTCCTACCGAAAGTTCTACTGGAATTTGATAGTCCTACCGATAGTCTTGCTGAGCCAAAGAGATTGTCATTCTAGTTCATTTCAGTTCGGCTGTTGATTAAAAAGAAGCAGACAAGCTGCAGTTCATATTATTCAATCATCCAACAAACAGAAGTCAAGAACACAACAAAAAGAAAAGAAGCAGAAGCAATATTTCATTTTCTCTGCTAATTCAAGATCATCCATTTCTAGTTTGTAAAGTTAAATCCAAACCACTAGAAATCTTTATCTTGTTCTTGTGTAACAATCTAGCGGATCAAAATCCCTAGAACTTAATCTCAAATCGCGTTTAGCATTTGATTCTAATTATTGCAAAAATAGAAAAAGTTCATGTCGAATTTATTCTAAATTTGTGATAATTAATTTGAGATTAATTCCTTGTAATCGATACAGTTGTTGTAACACCTTTCAAGTTTAATAATATTTTTATTTAACTTGAATTTTGTTTCACATTTTTTATTTCGCATTTAATTCGATTATTCGGTACTGTTTGTATTCGACCCCCCTTCTACAAACACATTGGGACCTAACAGGTACCTTGTTATAGGTCAGAAGGACAACAACCAACTCATACAGTAAGGACAACCAAATTTATGATTTTCAAAATTTTAACAAGTTTTAGAAAAAGAATTTTTCCTTACAAAATTTCTAAAAGCCTTTTTGAATAAAAATAAGTTTTAAACATTAGTTGTCAAGTTACTAATTGAGTTTCTTGTTTGTCAAAAGACTCGGATTAGCTGGAAGGATACTTATTTTAGATTTAGTATTGTTAATTCAGAGGACGAAGTGATCCGCGATTATGAGGAAGTTGGTTATTCCTTATAGTAAGGTGTAGGTATTGTTTGATAAGATTAACAACAGAACCAACGTACGGAGTAACTATTTATCCAATTACTGGGATTATCAGAGTTCAAGGAATTCATTGATTAAACGGAAGCTAAGCATGACCGAAGAAGATTGGGAAGATTTCCAGACTTTTCTAAAAGAAGAATATTATTAAAAAAAAATCGCTAAGTTGAATGATTCATGGTTATTCTAAAATAAAAAGAGGAAACTCAAGGTTATCTGATAAGAACGCCATTATGAACGAATTGTTAAAGTATTATACGGGTAGGTGCGACATTACAGACGTGAGACTTAACAAGTAAGAATCTACCATAATGCTTAGTTGCAAAGACATTTTAGCATATTTCTAAAGTTGTTATATGACACCATTGGGATATGATCGATCAAACTCGAAAGATGAATATAAGTGAAATGTGGATGGTGACCAATAGTATCATTCTTGTCCTCAACATCACAGCGTATATTCCTTTTCAATTCCTAAAAATGTATGAACTCCTTTTCTTAATAAATCCTTTCTGATGATATCAAAATGGAGGATTTTGCATTCCTTTCAAATTTAATTGTTCCCCTCAAGCTTTGCTTTCTGACTGGGACAAACAGTGTTATGATAAGACACTTTGTCGGAATGGCGAAGAGTCGGGTGGGACGCCACCTAATCATGTGCTGTATGCCATATGGTATGAAAGACTGGCCATCTTAAGTACCAATGTGGTTGTCTCATTCATATTCAAATCATTACTTCTTCTTTCTTTTCGACTCTAAGTTTATTAAAATTGCGAATTCTTCTAGTTGTTTCGTCTTATAGTTGTTCTTTGCAAGGGTTTTTCGAATAAAAGTCAATGTATTAAACACCAAGGGGGCAAAGTCCCATCTACCTCTCATGCATGGAAAGGAAACAAGGGCATATGGCGAGAATTGCAAATCACTAACCCTAACCAGGGATGCACTAAGAGTCAAAGGGATCTACTTCAATAAGGAATACGTCTCCGAAAAACGAGAGTTTGCAATTTTCCTGAGAAATGTGTTATTTAGAATATAGATATGATGATGTGGATGATTATTGCGGATACCTTATGCGTTAAAGTATTGAAAGGTGTGAGAGCAACTTGATTATTTAGCTCCCAAGGTTTTGTTGATAAGATGAATTACCCTGTTGAATTAATAAGATTGTGATTAAAGGACTAGCAATTCAAGAACGTGTAGTTGTTAAATAAGTGAGTACCAATGGTGGAATTGAGATTTCTGGAAATAAGTTATGAAGAATTAATATCATGGAAGATAAGAGGATTAGACATTATTCTAACGAATGATTAACTATTAAAGCGTGATGTCCAGACAGACCTTCGTGATGAAAAGATAATTCGGAGGACGCCAAATGAGAAGGTGATGAGGTGCAGAAGATGAAAGAAGGTAAAGAATACGTTAATAATGATTACGGTGATCAAGATATGAGCATTATGGTGATTATGGGATATATAAAAGTCCGAAGCAAACAAAATTTGAAGATTTTATAGCAATTAAGAAGTTTCAAGATATATTTCTAGGTGAGTTATCAACATCTCGTTTAGATAGGGAAATGAAGCTCGCGATGGACTTAGTACCTGAAATAAAGCCAGTGCCCAAAGCCCCGCACAGAATGGCACCAGATTAAATAAATGAGTTACCAGAGCAAACGCAGGAGATAATTAGAAGAAAAAGCAACTGGACCTAGCGTACCCCCTAAAGTGCACCGACACGATTTGTTAATAAGAAAGATGGAAGTGTGAGATTATGTGATTGCGAAAGCTCAACAAGTTTACTCTCAAGAGCAGAAATCTGTTACCTTGAACCAATGATTTGTTTAATTAAATGAAGGAAGCAAGGTATTTTTATAAGATTGATTTAAGACTGGGTATAATACCAAGTGAAGATTGAACTTATGGACATATTAAAGATAATTTTCAGAACTCAATACTGTTATTATAAAAATGTTAGTTGGATGAACTAATATACCGGTGATAGTTAAATTTGATGAGTAGAATCTTGAAGGAGGAATCTGGATAAGATGTACTTGTGTTACATATGAAGAACCATGCAACCTATACAATGATAGCTGAATGGGTCAAAGAAGAAAGAAGCAGTATGAAAAGTTTACCAGGTGAAAACTTTAATGGCAGGAAGTATAATTCTTAGCATAGACAGTCAGTAAAGAGGAGACAAAAAGGGGATTCAGCAGAAAAATTTAAAGATAGTATGAATGAAGAAAGACCAAAAGCACCATCAAAAGTAAGAAGTTTTATTAATAGCCAGTTATTATCGGAAATTTGTTCAAGATTTCTTAAAAGTTGCAGTACCTTTGACGAAGCTAATCAAGAAAAGCAAGAAGCTTTATAAAGTGGAGAAGGGTAAAGAAAGTTTGGCGAAGTTAAATGAGGGAATGATTACGACACCTGTTTTATCAATTGGAAAATATTAGGGAGATTTGATAGTTCATAGTAATGCTTCTCATAAGAGAATCGGATGTGTGTCGACGCGGCACAATAAAGTATTGTATATGCATCCAGACAACCGAAACCTTATGAGCAGAAGTATCCTACTCATAATTTGGGACTAGCAGTAATAATATTCGCTTTGAGAGATTGGGAAATACGATATGTATGGAGAAAGGTGTAAGATCTATACGGGCCATAAGAGTTTGAAGTATGAATTCCCGAGGAAAAGCAAATGTAGTAGCAAGAGATAAGTAAGAAGGAGAGAGGATGAACATAGAGACTGTACCAGAAGAATTATCTATGGAATTCTAGAAGTTGGAATTGGAAGTCAGGGTTCATGATCTAAAAGGAGTAAGAAGGTATAGTATGACATTTCAGTCGAAGTTGTTAGAGAGGGTAAGGAAGTATCAGGAAAAGGTAATGGATCAGGATATAAATCGTTTGGTAGATGAAGAATTGTGCACGCAAAAAGGATGATCAAGGTATTTTTAGGTTTTCTTCTAGAATTTGGATTCCACCAATGACGGACTTGAAGAATGAAATTTTACAGAAAGCTCATAATTCAAGGTCTTTAATCCATTCAGAGAGTACCAAGATGTATAGAGATTTAAAGGACAATTATTGGTGGGCAGATATGAAGAGGAAAATTGCGAAATGGATTAGCAGATGTTATTTATGTCAAAGAGTTAAAGTAGAGCATCAGAGACCAAGTGGATTGCTACAGCCATTGGAGCTTCCAGAGTGGAAGTGGGAGCATATCGCCATGGATTTCATAGTTGGGTTACTAAGGGCAAAAGTTAATCATGATGCCATTCGGGTTATAGCGGATCGACTTACCAAGTAGCTCATTTTCTGTCTATAAATGGAATATTTTCACTGGACAAATCAGTTCATATGTACTTAAAGGAAATCGTAGTTCGTCATGGAGTTCTTGTGTCCATTATATCCGATCGAGATCCAAGATTTAATTCAAGATTTTGGAGGAGTTTTCAAGAATGTTTGGTAACGGAACTAAATATGAGTACGACTTACCATCCACAGACGGACGACCAGAATAAAAGAACGATCCATATAATTGAAGACATATTACGTGTTTGTGCTATTAACTTCAAAGGAAGTTGGAACAAGCATTTACCCCTGGTAGAATTTGCTCACAACAACAGTCATCACGCCATTATCCTTTATGGACGCAAATGTAGATCTCCAATATATTGGGACAAAGTAGAAGAATGCAAAATACTTGGACCCGAATTAGTACAGCAAACAAAGGAAGTTGTTGAAGTTATCCAGAAAAGATTGATAGCAGCACAAGACCGTCAAAGGAAGTATGCAGATCAATCAAGGAAAGATATGGAATTCAAAAAAGGAAGCTTGGTATTACTGAAAGTATCACCATGAAAGAAATTAACAAGATTTGGAAAGAAAGGAAAACTGAGCCTAAGATAGTCGGACCTTTTGAGATTTTAAAGCGCGTTGACAAAGTAGCCTACGAGTTGGCGTTACCTCCGCACATGGAGCACATTCACAATATTTTTCACGTATCGATGCTTAGGAAGTATAATCCAGACTCCAAGCATGTAATAGAGTAGGAGCCAATAGAGCTTCAGGCAGATTTGTCATATGTAGAGAGTCCGATAGAGAATCTAGAAGAAAGAGAGAAAGTATTGAGAAATAAAGTGGTAAAGTTATTAAGAGTATTGTGGAGAAACCCAAAGGTTGAAGAGTAAACCTGGGAGTAAAAAAAAATATGAAAGAAAAATACCCTCATTTGTTTCTTAGGAGATTCTGAGGATAGAATCCTTTTAAGGGGGGAAGGATGTAATATCCGGGATATATCGTGTAATTATTTTTGCTAATAAATAGTTATTATATGTGTTCAGTATCTATTCTGTGAATTATCTGTTAAGTGTTAAATGTGTTTGGATGTTTAAAAATAATATTAATTGAGTATTTTAATTTTTATATGTCCAAAATAAAATATAGATAATTGTCATATCTTCCTATCTATTTTTATGTTGATTTATGATTTTATAGGAAATATATGGATTCTAAAAAATCTTTTTCAGAATATTTAAAACTATTTTATACAATCGGGAACCAACCGACGTCATCCGTTTTTACGTTTTTATAACCCGAAACTCTTCCGAAAACTTCTTTCTAACCTAATTGCAATATTCCGAGCATTTTTCATGTTTCAACTTTTTCGATCCGGGGTACGGTTTATCCTGCGCGGGTCCCGGCGCAACATTTTCGATACATTATTCGTTTCGGTAAATCGATTAAACTTGTATTTTTGATAAAGGGGAGCTTTTTATTAAACAATCACAATTATCACCTCGAAATACGTGTAACCAGGCGCTGAGACCAAGACCGCAGTACAAATTGTACTGATTTGGATAATTATCCCGAAAACCGGTACCGTTTGGATCAGTTTTTATAAATAAACGTACCGTTTTATATCCGGAATGATCCAACGGGATACTAATTTCCCGTAATTATAAATAGCCTTTACCGTATTTTATTTTGTACCAGAAATCATTTGCAAACAGTATTTACAGAGTTTTTACAGAGAAAATACAATAATTCTATTTTGTTCTTCGTAATCAAACACAAATTCAAAGGTGTTATCGATATCCGATTCTGGCATACATATACTCAAAACGAAGCTACTGAAATCTAGAATCCAAATCTTCCATCAATTTCAACCCGGAAACATCAGGTGATTTTCTATTTAATTATTTATATTCGAATTTCTTGGTATTTAAATTATGAATTTTTCTTCGAGAGATTGTTTGTATGATTTGATAATTGTATGTTGTAGAGCTTGATTTCCTGATCATTTTGGTATATTATACTTTAAATTTGGAGTTCAATAACATGCTCAAAATTGTGTTTGATTCTCGGATTACTGAAATTAGGGTTTGAATGTTCTTGATTGTTCTTGAGTAAGATTTGGGCATATTTGACCCAGGGGTTATTAGTTTAATTAGTTGTTGTCGTGAAATAGATCGTTAAAAGAACAATTGAATGAGCTAAGTCTGGAGAACGGAGGATAACGGGAAGACGATGGCCGGAGTTTGAAGGTCCGCCGGCGGCGGAACTTCGATCGGGTTTTCCGGTTAAAAATCGTGTTATTTGACTATTGTAACCTTGCAGATGTGTTTGCGGATCGATAAGCATCCTGTCCTGTTATTTTAAAGTGGTTCTGGGCAGTTGTCAGGTCCACGGAAAAGTTTATGGCCGGCAACCATGGCTTTCCGGCGACAAGGGGGGAAGACTGTAAAAATTACAGTTGCGAAAATCATACTCCTGCTTATATTTTTACAAAAATGATATTTTCATTTTATAAATAATTTCAGAAAATATTTTACCTATTTTGAAATTCCAAATATCAAAATTATTAATTTCTAAAAATTATTTTTAATTTAAAAATAAATCTTAATTATTTAATTAATTAATTTTAATTGATAATTAATTATTTTATTATTCAATTAATTTAAATATTAATTGAATAATTAATTGAATTAGTTATTAATTAATTTTAATTGATTTAATAATTAGATTTAATTATTTATTTTTGATTTAAAAATTCCGAAAAATAGTTTCGAGTTTTAAAATATTATTTTAATTTGTTTTCAAGGCTCGGTAGTTATTATAAAATTATTTTAAAGCCATAATTGGCCAGCCGAACCCTGTTTATTACTTCAAAACTGATCTAACGACCCGTTTTAATTCTGAAAAATGTTTTAAAAATCATTTTAAATACCTGGAAGCCTGTTTATGACCCGAGACTTCTTTGTAAATGATATATCATTGATTATTCGATGTGTTAGGTGCTATGTGTGACTTGTTGGTTAACTGTTGGTCTACATGTTCGGTGTTTATTTGTTTATAGCGTAACTTTCAATCCGTTAATCGGATTTGGGTGAAACGAAGGGTAGTTAAAACCTTATGACGTCCATGTGACGATTAGAACAATGTAAGATGAATATTGATAGATGCTTATGATGCCT
Organism: Apium graveolens; assembly: GCF_009905375.1. Lineage (NCBI taxonomy): Eukaryota > Viridiplantae > Streptophyta > Magnoliopsida > Apiales > Apiaceae > Apium > Apium graveolens. The sequence continues at coordinate 55,639 of NW_027418529.1, read as the reverse complement.
AGCATAGTAAGCAAGGTGTAGGAAAGGGAAACAGGTGATCAGAAAATAGAATTGACATGTAGAAAATACAACAAATGATCAGAGGATAGAAGCGAGGCATAGGAGAAGCAGACGAGTGGTTGTTGAATGGAGTCATTAGACGAGTACAAGTAAAGTTGAAATCGATTATGATAAGGCAAGTACTTCTAAACCTTTCTCAAGATATATTGCAAATATTTTCAAATTCTCTAGTGACATATTGTTAATATTCAAATAGCTCCGTTTTATATCGTAAATACTTTAAATCTTTCAGCCTTGAACCTGAGGCACATCATTTGATCCTTGAGCCGTAAGCCTTATTCTTTGTGAACCATTTTTTTTTGATTTACCAGATACTGAACCACACAAATATGATACTACTCCACAAATATATACCCATCATATATCAAACACTGGAACAAAATTATTTAAGCATAGAAAAACTCTGGTACTCAACCATACCTTGTGATATAAAAGAACTAAAACCTTGTACAAATATTGTTCATCTAATACCCGATTCTCCTACAGGCTGGAGGCCATTTCTTTTATATACCTTGACATACCCTTTTTGGTACCCATGAATTTTCACCATGCTCTTATACAAATGTTTCATTGTAATTGATTATGATCCAGTTTTGTTGAATTATATTGTTTATCATATTGAACTGCTTTAGAATTGGATAGTATTCTTTATGTGGACCAGATTCATGGTCAGACCATATCGATGATCAAGTTAGGCCAATATGTGCCTTGGATCCAGTAGTTAAAGCAGTGTTGTGTGCTTTGCTCGGGGTTAGTGCGTGACTGATCAGCAGCCTAACCTTGGTTTTAAAAACTTAAAATGAATATCCAATTCTATTGGTTGTTTAACAAGAAACTTGATTCCTTTGAATCATCTCGTTTAATCATTGTTTAACCTCAGTTATTGATATTATGACTTGCTGAGCTAGTTAGCTCACTCTTGCGAATCTTTTTATATATTTTTACAGTTAAGAAGTATATGGATGATAGTGAAGTTCTTCAGTCCAAAGTGCGAACTAGGATTCCAGTTTGAGTTGGATCGAGCTAGTAGAAGCTTCATATGGTAGTGAGATAATAAGATTGTAAGAATAATTTTATTATCAGTTGTAAGTTAAATTAGTTGGGATTTGGTACGTTGTAATAAAAGTTAAGGTTGTGGCTTGTTTTCATACTTTAACCTGTTGCGATCCGAGGTTATGTAAAGCAGGGTCATTGCAAATAATATTCCATATACATGTTTACATATTGTATATGTGTTGTGGACCCCAAACTTCTGACCCGGGTTTGGAGGGCTCCACAAATACCAATCTTAACCCTCTACCCAGTCCCGACACTCTAGACTTGTGGCAGTGACTTTAAACCGTAGCTCTGATGCCAAACTGAAATGCCCTCCAAACCCGGGTCAGAAGTTTGGGGGTCCACAACACACACACACAAAGATATTTAAACCTGTTTATGAATTTAAGAATATATATATGCAATGACCCTACTTACCATATTCCATGGATCAATGCAGTCGAAAGTATGTCCACAAGCCACAATCTTATTTATTACACAAACGTACCAAATCTCGGTTTATTTATCTTACAACTCAAGTTTAAACTTTATTACAAACTATCAACACAACCAAGCCAAACATCAACTGCTAGTCTATTTCATTTCAACCTGGATACCTAGCTCGCACACTTGTTTGGGGATCTTCGCTACCACCGGTTTCCTTTTTCACTGGAAAAGAATATAAATAGTTTTGCAAGAGTGAGCTAACTAGCTTAGCAAGTCATAAAGACAGTAACTGAGATTAATAATGATCAACTGAAATGATATAAGGAATCAAGTTTACTGATAAGTAATGATTAGAATTGGATATTCATTTTCATTTTTAAAACTAAGGTTAGGCTGCTGATCAGTCACGCACTAACCCCGAGCAAGACTCCCATCTTTGCTCTATATACTGGATCCAAGGCACACATTGGCCTATTATGACCACGAATCTGGTCCAACCACGAATCTGGTCCGTATTTAAAAATAATCCAATTCCAGAATAACAATATGATTAACAATGTAAATCAACAGTTTAATCATAAACATTATTTATTTTAAAGCATAGGGTGATATGTAATTCCAAGAAGTAACAAGGAAATCAGAAAGGTTGGGTTCAACCGAGGAAAGAATCAGAAAACAGAAGACCCAAGGGTTCAAGAGTTAAAAGAATTGGTCTTCTGTTACGCAGGATATACGGGTTGGTATGTTGAGCAATCTCGTATTAAGAATCAGTATGTGGTAGATATGTATTTGTGGAGTAGTATCATATAGGTATGGTTTGTATCTGAGGACTCAAAAATCAACGGTTTATGAAGAATCAGGCTTATGGCTCAAGATCAATAAAAATCAGGGTTTGGGTTAAGTACTTCAAAGTACTTGCAATATAGAATAAGAACGGTTTGGAATAGTTATAACATAATGAAGAGAGTTCACAATACTTGTAATATCATCAAGAAGAATAGGAACACTTGCCTTATCAATTCGCTTCCACTTTACTAGCACCTGTCAAGTGGTTCCCACTCACTAACTACCTGCTTTCCTTTTCTACGTCTCGCTTCCTCTGTTAAACATCACATGTACTTATCAATACTACTTCTGATCACATTCTATTCGTTACAAGCTTATAACTACCCTTCGTTTTACCCAATTCTGACGTACGGATTGAAAGTTATGAATAAAACAGTCAAACAATACACGTACAATCATATTACGCATCAATCAAATCACATATAACATGCAGCACGTAAGATATTCAATTAAAATAATTATTCAAAGAAGATTCGGGGTTAAAATGTTTTTCCAGGTATTTAAATACAGATTTTTAAATATTTTTCGGAATTAAAACGGGTCTCCGAATCATTTTACAATTATATAATAGGGTTTGAATTCCCGAATCTGAATTTAAAATAATTTTATAATAATTATCGAGCCTTGAAAATAATTTTAAATAATATTTTAAAGCTCCAAACTATTTTTCATAATTTTTAAATCAAAAATAGATAATTAAATCTAATTATTAAATTAATTAAGATTAATTAATAACTAATTAAATCAATTAACCAATTAATAATTAAATTAATTGATTAATTAAATAATTAATTATCACTTAAAATTAATTAATTAAATAATTAAGATTTATTTTGAATTTAAAAATAATTTGTAGAATTAAAAATATTGATGTATAGAATTTAAAATCAATTAAAAACTAATTTCTGAAATTTAAATAAATAGAAATATAAATTTTGAAAATATTTAAAACAGAAATCTTATTTTTATAAGATTTTGAAAGTACAGGGGCTGTTTTGGAAAATGGGAAGAAGATCGAGGACTAAACTGCAGTTTAGCCTCGTCTTCTCCATTTCCACCGTCGACGGCGGGGAAGCCATTGACGGCGACCTCCGCCGTCGCTCAAGCTTTCCGGTGACTCCGACATGACCCAGAAACTGACCAAATTAGCAGGGAATAATCCCCGTGACCTCAGGAGTCCATTTCTGTGGTTTTTATGTTCAAACAATCACAGAAACGTCTGAAACATCCGGTTAAAAACTCCGACGCCGGCGAACGGTCGAACTCCGGTCACTACCTTCCCGAAACAGTCTGTTAACTATCTATACATAAATCAAATCGTTTTTCCACGATCTATTCACTGGTTTCATTCAATCAAACCCTATATTCATTAAAAATAAAACCTCCAATTTTTGATTTAGAACATTCAAAGTTTAAAGCCCCAGTTTCATAACCCGAGAATCAAACATAAATTTCTATATGTTATTGAACTCGGTTTTTGACATATAATATACCAAAATGACCAGAAAAATATTATCTATATGATGGAATCAACAAATCATATCAAAAATATCAAAAACAAAAATTCATAATTTAATCCATAATTAATTCGAATTAAAATAATTAAATTAGAAAAATACCTTGATTTCTGCGGTGAAATTGATGATGGATTTAGAAAGTATATTTCAAGAGCTTCCATTCGGTATATAGCACACTTGGTTTCGATTTCGATAACGCCTTCGTTTTTAGGTTTGATTTTCAAGAACGCGACGAAATTTCGGGATTTTCTCTGTAAATTTTCTGTTTCGATTGCCTGATTGTGATTATACGATTAAAATGAAATAATAAATGGCCTATTTATATTTATGGAATATTGGATCGTGTTGGATAGTTTTGGATCGTTAAATTAATTACCTAGCCGCTAAGTAACTACAAAAATGATCCGATTTAATACCTGTATTGCATAATTATCCCAACTGGGCTTTTTATAAAATACTTTATACGAAAATAATGTAATATTATCCCTTCTTTTGAGAATACGGGTTTTGTTGATATATCGAAACAATTATTATATCGAAAATTGTGCGCCGGGACGTGCACGGGTCAAACCATAATCCCGATCGAAAAAGTCAAAACACGGAAAATATCTAGAATTACGAGATTAGGTTAGTAAGGAGTTTTTGGAAGAGTTTCGGGTTGTGAAAACATAAAAACGGTTAAGGTTGGACGATACCCGGCTTTATAAAATAATTTTGGAATTATTCCGAAAATAACTAATAAATTCATAAATCAATATAAAATCATATAATATTCCAAAGATTTCCAGAAAAATTCCTTAATTATCTATATTTTATTCTAGACATAATAGAATTAACACACTCACATTTTATCACATATATACATCTAAATATTATTATCAATCAGCAGATAATTCACCAAAATTCACATGATAATTACATGAAAATCATTTATTGATAAAATATTTACACGCGATATCCCGGATATTACAATCCAACTTAACCTAGAATCCTAGCTCGCACACTGGACTGAAAATCCTCGTTACCAACAAATTTCCTTTTCAACTGTTGAAAATATAAAAAGGTTTGCAAGAGTGAGCTAACTAGCTCAGCAAGTCATAATAGCAACAATTGAGGTTAAACAACGACCAATTGAAATGATTCAGAAGAATCAAGTTTCTGAATAAGCAATGATTAGAATTGGATATCCACTTTTCATTTTAAAAAGCATGGTTAGGCTGCTGATCAGTCACGCACTAACCCCGAGCAAGGCTCTCAGCTTTGCTCTATATACTGGATCCAAGGCAGGCATTGGCCTATTATGACCACGAATCTGGTCCGACCACGAATTCTGTCCCCATTTAAAAACAATCAAATTCCAGAATAACAATATGATAAACAATGTAATTCAATAAGCTGAATCATAAACAACATTTATCTTGAAGCATAGGGTGACTCACAATACCATGAAGGTATAACAAGGAATTCAAAAAGATTGGCTTTCAATCAAGGAAAGAATCAGAAAGTAGAAGACCAAGGGTTCAAGGGTTACAAGAATTGGTCTTCTGTTGAACAAGGCGTAAGGGTTGTTATGTCAAGCAATTCAATATCAGAAGTCAGTATATGGTAGATATGTATTTGTGGAGTAGTATCGTATATGTCTGGCTCGTATCTGAGAATTTTAACAATCAATGGTTTATTAAGAATAAGGCTTATGGCTCAAGATAAATTAGAATCAGGGTTCAAGGTTGAATAGTTTAAAGCACTTGCAATATAAAACATGATTTATTTTGATTACTAGCGACATGTTATGAGAAGGTTCAATAAATATTTGTAATATATCTTGAAGAAGGTTCATAATTACTTGCCTTATCACCGATGATTTCCAACTTTACTTGTACCCATCTCACACTTTTACTTTTCCATCATTTTCCTTCTTTTTCTATGCCCTGCTTTTATTCATCGATCATTTGCTTTCCTTTTCTACACTTCAGTTCTATTTACTGATCACTGACTTTCTTTTTTATGCCTCGCTTACTTTGCTAGGCATTACAAGTATCTATCAATACTCGATCTCATATTATTCTAATCATCACATAGACGTCATAAGCTTTTATCTACCATTCGTTTTACCCAATTCCGATTTACGGATTGAAAGGTATGACTAAAACAGTCAAACATTAACCACGTAGGCATATAACACATCAATCAGATAGCACGTAGCATATAACACACAAGATATTCGATCACAATAATTTTTTAAAGAAGATTCGGGGTCAAAATAATTTTCCAGATACTTAATACGAATTTTTGAACATTTTTCGGAATTAAAACGGGTCTCCGAATCAATTTATAATTAAATAACAGGGTTCGAATACTCGAATCTGTCTTTAAAATTTTTTACAATAATTATCGATCCTTGAAAATAATTTAAGATAATATTTTAAAGCGCGAAACTATTTTTCAAAATTTTTAAATCAATTTTAAATAATTAAATCTAATTATTAAATCAATTAAAATTAATTAATAGTTAATTAAATTAATTTTATCAATTAATATTCAATTAATTGATTAATTAAAGGAATTAAAAACTAATTAAAATTAATAAATAAAATAAATCAGATTTATTTTTAAGTAAATAAGTAATTAAAAACAATTTTCTGATTTTTAAAAATAATTAAATAAATATTTTCTGAATTTAAAATAAATAAATATACATTTTCCGATTTTTAAAATTAACAGAATATTATTTTTGAAAACAAACAAAACAACAATCCGGTTTTTGAAGATTTTAAAACTACAGTACTAGTTTTGCAAATTTTGAAAAGTAAGGGGGCTAAACAGTAATTAGCCGTCTCCTCCGGTGAGGCCCGCCGTTCAGCCACCGCCAGCCGCCATTAACGGCGACTGAGCTTCCCGGCGATCCCTCGAACGAGCCCAAATTAGCTTCAAATTGTGTAGATATATAGATACAGGTACCAGGAACACGATTATGTGTTCAAATCAAGCAAATATTGGCTGAATCGCTGGGAAATCACGTCGAAAAGTTCGACGCCTCCGCCTTGCACAATTTTCCGACGAAGCCCTTCCGGCTATCGTCCGATCACTACCCATACATCAATCAAATCGTTTTTCAACGATCTACAAGATGGTAACATCAATTTTAAGCAATAACCTTTCATCTAGAAATACCCAATTTTCAATTTAGAATATTCATATCAAGAACCCTAATTTTTATTTTCAAGAATCAAACCACCTTTTCTATATGTTATTGAACTCGGTTTTGAGATATAATATACCAAATTGACCAGGAAGAAAAGATCTACACGATGGAATCATCAAATAATATCAACAACAAATTTTCATAATTAAATCTATAATTAATTTGAAATAAATTAATAAATAAGAAAATACCTTGATTCTTGCACAAAAACAGATGATTGATTCAGAAAGAGGTTTTCAAGAGCTTCGATTTGATATATCGCACGCCCGAATCGGAGTTCGATAATGCTTTTGTTTGTGCGTTTGATTATCAAGAACAGGACGTTTAATTAGAATTTTCTTTGTATTGTACTGAATTTTACTGTCCGATTATGATTTTACGAATAAAATAAAATAAGAAAAGGGCTATATATATTTATGGAATATTGGTTCATGTTGGATCGTTTTGGATCGATAAACTAGTTACTTAACCGCTAAGTTACCTGCATAAACGATCCGATTTGGTACCCGTATCGGATAATTATCCAAACCGGGCATCTTAAAAAATACCATATACGAAAATAATGTAATATTATCTCGTCTTTTGAAAATACAGGTTTTTGTTGCTTTATCGAAATGATTATCGTATCGAAAATTTTACACCGGGACGCGCACGGGTCAAACCGTAATCCGAATTGAAAAAGTCAAAACACAGAAAATGTCCGGAATTACCAGATTAGGTAAGGAATGAGTTTTCGGAAGAGTTTAGGGTTGTAAAAACGTAAAAACGGTTGAAATTGGACGATTCCCTGCATATAAAATAATTTTGTAATTATTCAGAAAATAATTATTAAATCTTGTTAGATATATTTGAGATGTCATGTCTAATATGTTTCATGTTTAGTTTTCAGATCTTAACAAACAGGAAATATCAGTACTTACTGGAATCAGTACTTACTGGAATCAGTACTTACTAGAAGTCAGGATTTAAGGATATCAGAACTTAGATTATCAGAAGATAAATATCAGAAGATGGATATCAGAACTTAAGTACGGGAGGACTAGAGTTAAGGAAAGAAGCTGATTTACAGGAAAGAAGATCGAGACTAATACAAAAGAAGATATGCATGGAAAGAGTAAGAGGACTGAAAGAATTGTATAAGATATCTGATTGATATATTTTAGGAGACAGAATTATATTCCATATCAATTAGAAGTTATCTTGTAACTGTATACTATATAAACACAGACATAGGTTTACACTATAGGTGTTATCATTATCGAGAAGATCATACATTGTAACCTAGCAGCTCTCGTGATATTTGTTCATCACTGAGAGAGAACAATTCCATTGTAACAGAGTTTATCATATTGAATATATCTGTTTACTGTTACTTGTATTCGAAACCGATTTAATTGTATTCTACACTGTATTCAACCCCCTTCTACAGTGTTTTGTGACCTAACAATTGGTATCAGAGCCTATCTGTTAACACACATACAATAAAGATCCAAACAATCATGTCTGAAGAAGCAGAAAATCCAACCAAGCCCACTAAAACTGAAGAAACTAAAAACACTCAAATCCACAGTCGATATGAGACTATTAGGGTTCCCAGACTGAGACCTTCTGAGTATTCCATATGGAAAGTGAAGATGGCTATGTTTCTGGAAGCTACTGATCCAGAATACCTTGACATAATTAATGAAGGACCGCATAAGCCAACCAAGCTCTCTGTTGTAGTTGGAGATCAGCCAGCAAAGACTATACCAAAGGAGAAAAGTGAGTATACAGCTGAAGATATCTCATCCATTGCCAAGGATGCAAAGTTAAGGCATTTGCTGCATAATGCCATTGATAATGTCATGTCAAACATGGTAATTCATTGCAAGACTACAAAGGAGATATGGGATGCTTTGGAGACAAGATGCCAGGGAACTGATGCAATCAAGAAGAACAGGAGGACTATACTCACTCAAGAGTATGAGCACTTTGACTCAAAAGCTGATGAGTCATTAACTGACTTATATGACAGGTTTGTCAAACTCTTGAATGATCTCTCACTGGTGGACAAGGAATATGATCTTGAAGATTCAAATCTAAAATTCCTTTTAGCTCTTCCTAAAAGTTGGGATTTGAAGTCTACTACTATAAGAGACAACTATGCTCTTGATGAAACTACTCTTGATAAAATTTATGGTATGCTCAAGACTTATGAACTTGAGATGGATCAAAAAAGCAAGAAATATGGGAGAAAGTCAAGGACAGTTGCTCTTAAGGCTGAGGAGGTATCCCCCAAAGTGGCTGTCTCAAAGAAAGGCAAAGGAAAAGCTCCCATCACAACGTCTGATTCAGAATCATCAAGTTCTGATGATGATGATTCAGAAACTGAAAGTTTACCTGAAATAAATGCTGATGGAGAGATGATGATATTGTGTGCTCTTATGGTGAATTATATCACAAAGATAGCCTACAGGAAATTCAGAAGGGGAAAGAAGTTTTTCAAGAAAGGTGGAAGTACTGATAAGAAAGGGTTCAAAAAGTACGAAGGAAAAAGTGCAAAGTCTGACAGAGGAGACAACTCAAATGTCAAATGCTACAATTGTGGTGAAAGAGGCCACATATCTCCTGACTGCACGAAAGGAAAAAGTGACAAAGGAAAGGCACTTGTCACAAAGAAGAAAAGCTGGACAGACTCTTCAGATTCTATAGATGAGGTGAATTATGCTTTAATGGCAAATGCTGATGGCAGCCTGAAACTGCTGGATTAAAGGTACCTCAAACAACTTATTCCTTTCATACTAATGATATTACTAAGTTGAGATTATATCTTAAAACCATGTTTATTAGCTACAGAGATCAAACTTTAACATGTGAAAGATTAACTTCTGAAAATCTTGCTTTTAAGAAAAGGAATGATTATTTAGAAAAAGAGTTAGTTATGTTCCATCAAACTAAGAAAGAAAGAGATGATGCTTTTTATGTTAGAGATGAATTGCTAAAATTGAATAAATCTCTAAAAACCGAGTTAGAAAAAGAAAAAGATATTATCAGGACTTGGACTAACTCTGGCAGAACAACTCATAATTTATTAAGTAGTGGAAACTGGAAAGAGGGATTAGGTTGTGGAGATGATAAAAGTGAAAAAGGAACTGAACAAATTGAGCCAATTGTTGTTAAACATACTGCTAAGCCAAAGGTAAATTGTAACATCCCAAATCCGGGGTCAAGATTTGGTGTCACTAAACCATCTTTACATAAAATAAAATAATAAACAAATAACCCCTTGAATCCGGATCTTTTACAGGTTATGGTATGAAACAAGAATCTAACCTTCCACTATTTACAACAACTAAAATATAAACGTAAATACCTTCGAACTACTGCGTGTATCTTATTCTTCTAACTTCTTCAACCTCTCGCAGCGGAAATTTCTCTTACTTCTGCTGTCTATCAAAGCTATTCACTTCTATCCTTATCTGTTTCTGGCAGAAATAAGAATTGACAAAGCAAGAGTTAGCCAAAAATGCCCAGCAAGTATATATATTTTGAGTTTCAAACATTAATATCAAAGAAAAACTATCAGACAAAATCTCTGAAATATTTTGAAGAGCGAAACACGAAATCATTTAAAGGATATACTTTATCAACTTAAAATCAATTTGATTTGCATTGCTATAACTCACATAGGGAATAACGACATTTTTGTAAGAGCTTCAGAGATCGCGTGTTTTCAAAATAGCTTCTGGTAACACTTCATACTTGAGCAACGAATGTGATAACTATTCATAAAATGACGTTCAAGAAATTCCTAACTATTCAGTATCCATCATTATCGACTAAGTTTCCATAGACTTAGCCTGCTAAACCAGCCTGATAAGGACGGGTTGAATAATTAAGAAGATCTCAATTCATTCAAGATTCTAACTATCACTGAGCAACTAATGTTGCAGCAACAATCTGAACCTCGAATTTATTTAGAGACACTGTAATTTCCCAAAATTGAGTGCTAAGGAAAACTAACTTTAATCCATAATCACAATTTTTTTCTCAAGAAGGAATGCCATTAATGGCGATCAACAAAAAATTAGACTGGACACCAGTTCACATCTATATTCTGCTGATCAGTCAGAATATAATGCGGATCTATATCTCAATATACTGATCTAGTCGGGTCCCCAGGCACTACGGCCCATCTCGAGACACCAGTCATCACCCGGTCCTCAGGATTAAGTAAAACTCAATCCCCAAAATATCACTATCCAGCCCGTAGAGTGTTTTGATGTCAAATCATTTTGAATTCAAAACATCCCAATTCAGGGTTCGCAAATAACCCGAAAGAATGGGTATTTGCTCAAGAGAGCAATCAAATTATAGGAACAAGAATAAAAAGATCATGCGTAATCAGAGTAATTGCAACGAAATGTTTAATATTTAACTATTCTGAACTTAGAATAGGAGCGAATAATATTTGCAATATTTAAAAGAAATTCAAGAATACTTGCAGTATTAAAAAAAATCAGGAATACTTGCAGTATTTAAAAGAAAAATCCAGAATACTTGCGTAAGAAGACTTAAAATAAATATCACTTGAACAATAAGTGATGATAGGGATACTTGCCTCAATAAGCTTTAACCGCTATTGACTTTGGTTCGACTATGATCGTTCGGCTTTATCGTCAAACTACTATCCTATTCTGGATACGATCCCAACATTTAGACCCTTCATTTGGAACTTCGTTGATCTCGATGTCTAATCACTAGATCGTTCCTAGTCCGATGTCAAATCTCGGGTCTTCCGTCTAAAACCTACAGGGTTGAAATACCCTAATTCAGATAACCGCTTACGCTTAACATCAAATCGTTATCCTATTCTACCCATACGATTTTATCACCGAATTCATATTTATATGTATTATCGAAATACACATAGCAATTATGGTTCACATCTTCGAAACTCAGTTTGGTATTTATTTTCAGAAAATACGTATATTCGTCGTTTCAAAAAATAGGGTAATCGATTATTTATAAATTATCTTGTCTCAATAGCAGTCAAGTTCATATAATATAATTGTATATGGTTATTCGACATCTCCGATAATTATAGGTTACGTTCCCGTATTTTCGGAATTAGTTTCCCGAAAATCGGGCAGCGTTTCCTTTGTTTATCGGTTTACCCGTCGAACATCCCGACGTCAAATCAATAACAACCAATTTCAAACCAACTACAATTCAATCCTCAACCACCGCTTTCAGTTCACAACATTAATCCGCAAATTCACACACACCAATTAAAACAATTATCAATTAATACTCGCATTTTTCATTTTAATTCGCATTCTATAATTTTTATTCGTATTTTGCATTTTATTTGTAGGACTCATATAAAAATCATCATCGCCCACCGTCGGCTCGCCGAGGCTCATCGCCGACGGCGGTAAAATTTTGCGGGTACCCGATAAATTCTCGGGTTTCCAACGCAAAACTCCACCGATTATTTTGAAATCATTCCCGCACGAATAATTAATATCACGAATATTTTTCAAACAATTCCTGCAGAAAAGAAAATAAAAGTTTAATATTATAACAATTAAATCCACTGCACAAACTTGGCCCAACAAGGCCCTGCACAAGCCCAACAGAAAACCCAACCGAAAAGCACAACAGATTAGCACAGCCACCACACGCGCGGCCACACAGCTACACACATAACTATACACACACGAAGCACACAGGAAGAGCCGAATAAGCAATCGGAAAAGGAAGGGAAGCAGGGGCGGCGAGTCACCGGGAAAGAAATTGAAGAAACATCGGCTTACCAGGCCGAGAAGAACGGAATACAAAGAGGAGAGAAAAGAAATTGATCGAGTGAAGATGAGACTGGAGGAAGAGATCGATTGCGAGAGGAGAGGATAAAGGCGGTGGCTACACAGGGGGGTGGGGGTTAGGTTATTGTATATATATAATTTTTTTCTTTATTTCCCGATAACTGAAATTTGTGCCGACATTTCATTCTTTTAACGAATAATTCACAAATAAAAGTAACCCGAAAATTCACAAAAGTAGTTTTAAAAATCTCGGGTTAATTTAAAACTATGAATGTAAAATTTCAATATTTTTTTTTCAATTGTTTTTGGAACGTGCATTCTGACCCGTGTTTTGCAAATTAATAAACAGACGAGGGGTTAAATAAAGGTCAGAAAGTTTCCAAAACAATTTTAAAATTCTTGAAATATTCCAAACTTACTAAAATAAAATTTTCATGATTTTTGAAACATTCTGGAATTAAATACGGATTTTACAATTTAGTGAAATCAGAAAATCATTTAAAATTAACTAATTAATAAAATATTGATTTCTAAATTTTATAAACCCCTAAAAATAATAAATAAAATTATAAAATAATAAAATTAATTTTAGAAATAATTTTAACATTTTTAAGAATAAATATTCAATAAAATTACTTTAAAATGAGTTAAATGCATACAGCTCGATAATTAATTACAAAATTAATCTCCACATCTAACAATCACAAACAATTAATATCACAACAACACATAGCTGACAGAACCATCACATATTTTATTTATTTAATAATTCGATAATTCATTTGCATATCGAATCCGAAAATAGGTTACTTAGCCGCTAAGTAACTAAAAAGACGATACAATTTTAATACCAGAATTGGATAATTATCAAAACAGAGCTTCCTATAAAATACTTTATACGAAATTAAGGTAATAATGTCTCGCCTTTTGAGAATATGGATTCTTATCGATAAATAAAATGATTTACGTATCAAAAATTTCACACCGGGACTCGTACAGGTCAAACCGTACCCCGGATCGAAAAAGTCAAAATACGGAAAGTTTTCAGAATTATCAGATTAGGTAAAGAAAGAGTTTTCGGAAGAGTTTCGGGTTGTAAAAACGCAAAAACGATTGAAGTGGGACAATTTCTGATTCTAAAAAGTAATTTTATAATTATGTAAAAATAATCATTGTTAATTCTATAAATTCTTATAAAATCATATGATTATTCAAAAATTACCAGAAAAATACTAAATTATCTAGATTTAATTCTGGATAATTGGAAATTAGAATATCTAAATTTTATCAGAAATAAACATTCAAATATTATTATCCATCATCAAATACTTCACCAAAATTCACACAAAACTCACATAATAATTATTTATTGATAAAAATAATTACATAATATTTCCCAGGCGTTACATTCTTCCCCCTTTAAAAGAATTCTGTCCTCAGAATCATGCTAAAGAACAGACACTGCTACATTTCGAGTATCTACTTAAAACTTCTCAGGACTCACTACTTTAATCACGTTTTAACGGTCTCCTACCGTCATCAGATTTATCAGTTGCTCATGCAACCCCTAACTCAATCTTTTATTTCACATATTTGGAGCTAAATTACTCTTCATAGTCATACACACATAAATGCCTTATGGACTCGTTACACCTGTGACAACAAGACCAACTCATTCACAATCGTTCTATCTATCTCACTATTTTAAAGGACTAACTTAATTTACACTAACCTTCTTTTCTTTCTAATTTTGATAGTTCGTGTTCATGAACTTTCTATTTGAACATCTGTTCCTAAATGGATCTTTCCTGTTTGGTATTTACCCACACACTGGAGCTCATAATCAATTATAACCAGAATTCATATCTTTGAAGTTGAGAATGTAGCTGTTATTTTTCCACACTTCGCTAGCATATCTTCAGGCGTTCAACTTGGTCTTCCTTAGTCCTTGAACTAGCGAGGATGTTATCAATAAATAAACTCACACTATCCTAATACTCCTGGTATATTGTGTTCACTTAACCTTCAAACTTACAATTCCTGATAATCGACGCGTAACCTCATATCTCTATTTTCTTTTTCCATAACCACTTTTGTGCTTAGCGAAAAATACATTTTATCTCTTTATTCTTTCATTCCATATTTCTGAGGTTTTCCTTCACTTATTATTTCATCCCTATTGAGTTAGACGATATGGGGCTTTTGTCACCAGCTTGACTCTGTGCCGTAATCGACGAGAAATCCTCACCTCATTCCCTGAGGTAATCTTGATAAAGCATTCATTCGAACCTCCGGGACTTCACTTTAGTTCTAAAGAATTCCATCTTGAGATTCATTGCAACGCGCTTCTCCAATCATTTTCCATTAATACCTTTGTGTAATCATCCCTGTTTACATGCATTTTTGGAACAAATTCCTGTCTCCAACTATCGACGTTTCACCTCATTCTGCTAATAGTTCTGGAACAACTGATGTTCATACCTTGCATATATCCTGGATCATCCTTTTTATTTTATTTCTTGTTTTGATTAGTTCTTCATTCTCATTATTCATTATCTTTTTCATACATAACGAATTTCTTCGGTAGCGATTTCCTTAGCCTTGCTTGACGTATCACAGATCGCGTGTTTGATTTCTCTTCATTGACCATCGTTTCTTTTTCCTGAGTTCACATGCGGACTTCATCAATCTCCGTCTTTCATTAGATGCTTGAATTTGTGAGCTTTCTGTTATCTTACATCAACTTCCATTCAATCGCCGTGCAAAAGAAGTATATATTCAAATCTTCCATTAATTCGTCATTCGATATGGGTATACATCTAAGTTCTTCCTGGAACGCTATTACGGATGATATAATCCCTTTTTTTTCCAAATTTCTTATCGCTTTGATTTCGGATCTGGAAATTATGCTAGAGCTTGACTCAATCTAATTGGAATCGATTTTCATTTAAGTAACCATTGGTTGGCAAAGTGGATCAATCAACTCCTTTAACCGATTACTTAAACCAAGTGCTAACTAGATAAGTGGAATCAAAGACCAATTATATAAAATTGGTTTGGTCATAACAACTTTCTCAAGAACAGAGATCGTAATTATTTGGAGTACTGACGAGAACGACCATATACTTCTTTGTTCTTGAACGTAGGACATTTCTGAAAATTTGGGCAGCACTTCCCTATACCATTAACTACCATTCGGACTTAAGCCGACACCATCAATCAATCAAATCATCCACAATCATATCCACCCACTTTCATCAACCAAAATATCAATTCCCACAATTCACCTTTGATCAGCATCTGACTGGCATAGCATATCTCTTCTTAATTGGGATTGGGTCTGAAACCCACAATGATTAATATAACCATACATTTTCTCAATTCTTTTAGACTATTACGAATTGTCCTTAATAAATTTATCTCGTTGTTTTTCAAGTATTTTATTTCGCGATTCTTTTAAATTATTTCTTGTCATTACCCATTGTGTACAGTTACTTTTAAGAATTAAACCACATCCTTCCACCAATCACAGCAATCATTTATCTTGGACGTTACACATTCAATTTTATTAACTAACCTGTTTATCTTTTAATAACCACACTCGGTTTTCATTATTATCGTCGTAATCTGATGGAAACTTAATCGTTATCTCGTTATTTCTAAAAACTCCACAGTCGAATCACCATTGCTTCATCTCTACTTATGTTCCCGTATCAAACTTTCGTCACTAACCGGGGTATGAGCATTTAATTCACCATCACTTGTTTACGCAAGTTAGATATCTTCACATCTTCTTGAAGAATACATTTGAAGTTCGATTTCATTTAAGATTTCTTCCATCTTAAATTTTCACGACTAATAACTTTTCATGACGAAGGGATGCCTCGTGTATTAACCGCATGTCTGAGTCATTATTCAGAATTTTCTTGATCTTTGATCGTCCTCCCGATACTCTTTTACTTCATCCGACACACACAACTTTGCTTCCTTATTTTGTAACTAATTTATTCGACGTTTCACTAACGATTTTATTTTTTTTCATCGAAGTCTTCTGATTTGAAGTGTATCACGTTAACGTACTCTACCGTACTGATGAGATCCCTGTAGCAAGAACAACTGTCTGACTTGATATCTTCGCCATGTCCACATTTGTCGGTGCATCCATTTTTCCTCGCTCGCAGATGTCCACCATTTATCGATTTGCAGTCGTATCTATGTTTGTTGTATGGTTCCACATATCACACTATTTCATTTCTTATGAAATCGTCAGAGAACAGATTTTACGCAAAAGGAGAGTTTGTGAACATGATTTTGATTGAAAAACGGAATAAGGAATAACAATGCAACAACCAATTGAAAGAATTTGTAAATCAGAAAATTGAAGGAAGAAAAATGAGGGAAGAATGAGACAACCATATTCATACTCAAGATGGCCAGTCTTTCATACTATATGGCATACAACACATGATTAGGTGGTGTCCCACCCGACTCTTCGTTATTTCGACAAAGCGTCATACCACAACACTGTTGTCTCAATCAGGAATCAAGAAATTGGAGAAGAGAAACAATTCAGAAGGAATATAAGAATTTTTCTTTCGTTTTCGCCTCATATAATTTATCAACAGAAGAAGCTCATACATATTCAAAACTCGGGAAGAACACATGCTATCATATTTGTAAAAGAATAACATTGTAGATCACCATGGGTCACCGTCCACGCTCCATTTACGTATGCCTCCAGGGACCATTCGGATGAGAGATTCACCGTCATGTTATAACTTCAGAATGTCTTCTGGAAATGCCTTCTTTTCCAAGATTGTAATGATTTGACAATAATTGCGTTCTTGCGAAATTTATAACCATTGCTTCAGATTCCATTTATTTCGCATAAAATAACCATCGATCACGCAACGCCTCAATTTTGTCGTTAAAATATGATTCTTCTTCCACCATCTAGAAGATTCTACCATTTCCTTCAATCATCCTTCATTCATTCGAATCACGAATCTCGTTAAATTTTAATAATTTCATAAATTGGGGTAAATAATATTTTAATATGTTGATTCAATTATTGATTTTATTAAACAACGTTTACTTTCATTTTCACAGCAAACCTTAAACCTTCTCCCTGCTGGTGGGTCTACTTGGCCCTTTGAATTAACAATACTGAATCTAATTCTATTCTTCTTTTTAGGTCATTTTCTGTTTATAATAACAAGAACTTAAGTAGTACCTCGACAACCAAATTGTAAAACTTATTTCATGCAAAATCTTTTGAAAGTTGATTAAGGAAATCTTTTCCAAAATCTTATTTTTAAAGTTTTGAAAATCAAATATTTGGTCGTCATTACTATATAAGTTACTTGCTATTTTCCAGATTTACCAGTGAACTATCTAATTAAAAGAATGCCCATATAAGGGTATTTTCACTTCGGTACCTCTTCCACTATTCCTTGGATTCCGCTCACACTTATTAGTTAACGAGACTGCATTGGCCGTCGTATATCATTTTATTCACAATTCCACCGCAACGCTGACATTTAGTACTGTCTTTGACATTCTTGTCGTCGTCCTTGACGTTATGCTTGCAACCACGCATGCGATTCGAAGTTCGGTCTATCGATAGGGTCACATTTTTTTGCTAATCTTATCTATACCTAGTAAGGTAGATATCATTCCTCGCGCAGCTCCCGATAAGTGATAAGATTTTTCTCATAACAGTGGTGCCTTCGAAATGTGCAACGTTGGTTCTTCATCAGCTTCCATCAACTGGTTGCTTCCGGCGTGAAGCTCGTCCTACTACCTAATTCTAAGTTAAATCGTAGCTTCTCTTACACAAATTCTCACAAGAATCGATCGCATTTTTCTCAAAACCACATGAACAGTTGGGTAACATACCCAATCTTCGTCGATCTATCGATCCTTCATTACTGTAGGATCTAAGAATTCAATATACCTATAGCGTTGCGACATTCGCCTTACACTTTCTCAGCAATCCTATCTTACCAACTCCAGACCAGATCTGCTAACCCTAATTCGCACTCAACTCAACTTAACCTGAGTATGCCTAGGGTTTTTCCTATCCTGTACGACCTATCATTCCTATCTTAATCTCACCTATTCTTATTTCAGTGACCAATAACCTGCAGCTCTGATACCAACTGTAACATCCCAAATCCGGGGTCAAGATTTGGTGTCACTAAACCATCTTTACATAAAATAAAATAATAAACAAATAACCCCTTGAATCCAGATCTTTTACAGGTTATGGTATGAAACAAGAATCTAACCTTCCACTATTACAGCAACTAAAATATAAACGTAAATATCTTCGAACTACTGCGCGTATCTTATTCTTCTAACTTCTTCAACCTCTCGCAGCGGAAATTTCTCTTACTTCTGCTGTATATCAAAGCTATTCACTTCTATCCTTATCTGTTTCTGGCAGAAATAAGAATTGACAAAGCAAGAGTGAGCCAAAAATGCCCAGCAAGTATATATATTTTGAGTTTCAAATATTAATATCAAAGAAAAACTATCAGACAAAATCTCTGAAATATTTTGAAGAGCGAAACACGAAATCATTTAAAGGATATACTTTATCAACTTAAAATCAATTTGATTTGCATTGCTATAAATCACATAGGGAATAACGACATTTTTGTAAGAGCTTCAGAGATCGCGTGTTTTCAAAATAACTTCTGGTAACACTTCATACTTGAGCAATGAATGCGATAACTATTCATAAAACGACGTTCAAGAAATTCCTAACTATTCAGCTCTATAATTATCAACTAAGTTTCCATAGACTTAGCCTGCTAAACCATCCTGATAAGGATGGGTTGAATAATTAAGAAGATCTCAATTCATTCAAGATTCTAACTATCACTGAGCAACTAATGCTGCAGCAACAATCTGAAACTCGAATTTATTTAGAAACACTGTAATTTCCCAAAATTGAGTGCTAAGGAAAACTAACTTTAATCCATAATCACAATTTTTTTTTCTCAAGAAGGAATGCCATTAATGGTGATCAACAACAAATTAGACTGGACACTAGTTCGCATCTATATTCTGCTGATCAGTCAGAATATAATGCAGATCTATATCTCAATATACAGATCTAGTCGGGTCCCCAGGCACTACGGCCCATCTCGAGGCACCAGTCATCACCCGATCCTCAGGATTAAGTAAAACTCAATCCCCAAAATATCGCTATCCAGCTCGTAGAGTGTTTTGATGTCAAATCATTTTGAATTCAAAACATCCCAATTCAGGGTTCACAAATAACCCGAAAGATTGGGTATTTGCTCAAGAGAGCAATCAAATTATAGGAACAAGAATAAAAAGATCATACGTAATCAGAGTAATTGCAACGAAATGTTAAACATTTAACTATTCTGAACTTAGAATAGGAGCGAATAATATTTGCAATATTTAAAATAAATTCAAGAATACTTGCAGTATTAAAAAAAATCAGGAATACTTGCAGTATTTAAAAGAAAAATCCAGAATACTTGCGTAAGAAGACTTAAAATAAATAGGGTAATCGATTATTTATAAATTATCTTGTCTCAATAGCAGTCAAGTTCCTATAATATAATTGTATATGGTTATTCGACATCTCCGATAAATATAGGTTATGTTCCCGTATTTTCGGAATTAGTTTCCCGAAAATCGGGCAACGTTTCCTTTGTTTATCGGTCTACCCGTCGAACATCCAGACGTCAAATCAATCACAGCCAATTTCAAACCAACTACAATTCAATCCCCAACCACCGATTTCAGTTCACAACATTAATCCGCAAATTCACACACACCAATTAAAACAATTATCAATTAATACTCGCATTTTTCGTTTTAATTCGCATTCTATAATTTTTATTCGTATTTTGCATTTTATTTGTAGGACTCATATAAAAATCATCATCGCCCACCGTCGGCTCGCCGAGGCTCATCGCCGACGGTGGTAAAATTTTGCGGGTACCCGATAAATTCTCGGGTTTCCAACGCAAAACTCCACCGATTATTTTGAAATCATTCCCGTACGAATAATTAATATCACGAATATTTTTCAAACAATTCCTGCAGAAAAGAAAATAAAAGTTTAATATTATAACAATTAAATCCACTGCACAAACTTGGCCCAACAAGGCCCTGCACAAGCCCAACAGAAAACCCAACCGAAAAGCACAACAGATTAGCACAGCCACCACACGCGCGGCCACACAGCTACACACATAACTATACACACACGAAGCACACAGGAAGAGCCGAATAAGCAATCGGAAAAGGAAGGGAAGCAGGGGCGGCGAGTCGCCGGGAAAGAAATTGAAGAAACAGCGGTTTACCAGGCCGAGAAGAACGGAATACAAAGAGGAGAGAAAAGAAATTGATCGAGTGAAGATGAGACTGGAGGAAGAGATCGATTGCGAGAGGAGAGGATAAAGGCGGTGGCTACACAGGGGGGTGGGGGTTAGGTTATTGTATATATATAATTTTTTTCTTTATTTCCCGATAACTGAAATTTGTGCCGACATTTCATTCTTTTAACGAATAATTCACAAATAAAAGTAACCCGAAAATTCACAAAAGTAGTTTTAAAAATCTCGGGTTAATTTAAAACTATGAATGTAAAATTTCAATATTTTTTTTTCAATTGTTTTTGGAACGTGCATTCTGACCCGTGTTTTGCAAATTAATAAACAGACGAGGGGTTAAATAAAGGTCAGAAAGTTTCCAAAACAATTTTAAAATTCTTGAAATATTCCAAACTTACTAAAATAAAATTTTCATGATTTTTGAAACATTCTGGAATTAAATACGGATTTTACAATTTAGTGAAATCAGAAAATCATTTAAAATTAACTAATTAATAAAATATTGATTTCTAAATTTTATAAACCCCTAAAAATAATAAATAAAATTATAAAATAATAAAATTAATTTTAGAAATAATTTTAACATTTTTAAGAATAAATATTCAATAAAATTACTTTAAAATGAGTTAAATGCATACAGCTCGATAATTAATTACAAAATTAATCTCCACATCTAACAATCACAAAAAATTAATATCACAACAACACATAGCTGACAGAACCATCACATATTTTATTTATTTAATAATTCGATAATTCATTTACATATCGAATCCGAAAATAGGTTACTTAGCCGCTAAGTAACTAAAAAGACGATACGATTTTAATACCAGAATTGGATAATTATCAAAACAGAGCTTCCTATAAAATACTTTATACGAAATTAAGGTAATAATGTCTCGCCTTTTGAGAATATGGATTCTTATCGATAAATAAAATGATTTACGTATCAAAAATTTCACACCGGGACTCGTACAGGTCAAACCGTACCCCGGATCGAAAAAGTCAAAACACGGAAAGTTTTCAGAATTATCAGATTAGGTAAAGAAAGAGTTTTCGGAAGAGTTTCGGGTTGTAAAAATGCAAAAACGATTGAAGTGGGACAATTTCTGATTCTAAAAAGTAATTTTATAATTATGTAAAAATAATCATTGTTAATTCTATAAATCCTTATAAAATCATATGATTATTCAAAAATTACCAGAAAAATACTAAATTATCTAGATTTAATTCTGGATAATTGGAAATTAGAATATCTAAATTTTATCAGAAATAAACATTCAAATATTATTATCCATCATCAAATACTTCACCAAAATTCACACAAAACTCACATAATAATTATTTTTTGATAAAAATAATTACATAATATTTCCCAGGCGTTACATTCTTCCCCCTTTAAAAGAATTCTGTCCTCAGAATCATGCTAAAGAACAGACACTGCTACATTTCGAGTATCTACTTAAAACTTCTCAGGACTCACTACTTTAATCACGTTTCAACGGTCTCCTACCGTCATCAGATTTATCAGTTGCTCATGCAACCCCTAACTCAATCTTTTATTTCACATATTTGGAGCTAAATTACTCTTCATAGTCATACACACATAAATGCCTTATGGACTCGTTACACCTGTGACAACAAGACCAACTCATTCACAATCGTTCTATCTATCTCACTATTTTAAAGGACTAACTTAATTTACACTAACCTTCTTTTCTTTCTAATTTTGATAGTTCGTGTTCATGAACTTTCTATTTGAACATCTGTTCCTAAATGGATCTTTCCTGTTTGGTATTTACCCACACACTGGAGCTCATAATCAATTATAACCAGAATTCATATCTTTGAAGTTGAGAATGTAGCTGTTATTTTTCCACACTTTGCTAGCATATCTTCAGGCGTTCAACTTGGTCTTCCTTAGTCCTTGAACTAGCGAGGATGTTATCGATAAATAAACTCACACTATCCTAATACTCCTGGTATATTGTGTTCACTTAACCTTCAAACTTACAATTCCTGATAATCGACGCGTAACCTCATATCTCTATTTTCTTTTTCCATAACCACTTTTGTGCTTAGCGAAAAATACATTTTATCTCTTTATTCTTTCATTCCATATTTCTGAGGTTTTCCTTCACTTATTATTTCATCCCTATTGAGTTAGACGATATGGGGCTTTTGTCACCAGCTTGACTCTGTGCCGTAATCGACGAGAAATCCTCACCTCATTCCCTGAGGTAATCTTGATAAAGCATTCATTCGAACCTCCGGGACTTCACTTTAGTTCTAAAGAATTCCATCTTGAGATTCATTGCAACGCGCTTCTCCAATCATTTTCCATTAATACCTTTGTGTAATCATCCCTGTTTACATGCATTTTTGGAACAAATTCCTGTCTCCAACTATCGACGTTTCACCTCATTCTGCTAATAGTTCTGGAACAACTGATGTTCATACCTTGCATATATCCTGGATCATCCTTTTTATTTTATTTCTTGTTTTGATTAGTTCTTCATTCTCATTATTCATTATCTTTTTCATACATAACGAATTTCTTCGGTAGCGATTTCCTTAGCCTTGCTTGACGTATCACAGATCGCGTGTTTGATTTCTCTTCATTGACCATCGTTTCTTTTTCCTGAGTTCACATGCGGACTTCATCAATCTCCGTCTTTCATTAGATACTTGAATTTGCGAGCTTTCTGTTATCTTACATCAACTTCCATTCAATCACCGTGCAAAAGAAGTATACATTCAAATCTTCCATTAATTCGTCATTCGATATGGGTATACATCTAAGTTCTTCCTGGAACGCTATTACGGATGATATAATCCCTTTTTTTTCCAAATTTCTTATCGCTTTGATTTCGGATCTGGAAATTATGCTAGAGCTTGACTCAATCTAATTGGAATCGATTTTCATTTAAGTAACCATTGGTTGGCAAAGTGGATCAATCAACTCCTTTAACCGATTACTTAAACCAAGTGCTAACTAGATAAGTGGAATCAAAGACCAATTATATAAAATTGGTTTGGTCATAACAACTTTCTCAAGAACAGAGATCGTAATTATTTGGAGTACTGACGAGAACGACCATATACTTCTTTGTTCTTGAACGTAGGACATTTCTGAAAATTTGGGCAGCACTTCCCTATACCATTAACTACCATTCGGACTTAAGCCGACACCATCAATCAATCAAATCATCCACAATCATATCCACCCACTTTCATCAACCAAAATATCAATTCCCACAATTCACCTTTGATCAGCATCTGACTGGCATAGCATATCTCTTCTTAATTGGGATTGGGTCTGAAACCCACAATGATTAATATAACCATACATTTTCTCAATTCTTTTAGACTATTACGAATTGTCCTTAATAAATTTATCTCGTTGTTTTTCAAGTATTTTATTTCGCGATTCTTTTAAATTATTTCTTGTCATTACCCATTGTGTACAGTTACTTTTAAGAATTAAACCACATCCTTCCACCAATCACAGCAATCATTTATCTTGGACGTTACACATTCAATTTTATTAACTAACCTGTTTATCTTTTAATAACCACACTCGGTTTTCATTATTATCGTCGTAATCTGATGGAAACTTAATCGTTATCTCGTTATTTCTAAAAACTCCACAGTCGAATCACCATTGCTTCATCTCTACTTATGTTCCCGTATCAAACTTTCGTCACTAACCGGGGTATGAGCATTTAATTCACCATCACTTGTTTACGCAAGTTAGAGATCTTCACATCTTCTTGAAGAATACATTTGAAGTTCGATTTCATTTAAGATTTCTTCCATCTTAAATTTTCACGACTAATATCTTTTCATGACGAAGGGATGCCTCGTGTATTAACCGCCTGTCTGAGTCATTATTCAGAATTTTCTTGATCTTTGATCGTCCTCCCGATACTCTTTTACTTCATCCGACGCACACAACTTTGCTTCCTTATTTTGTAACTAATTTATTCGACGTTTCACTAACGATTTTATTTTTTTTCATCGAAGTCTTCTGATTTGAAGTGTATCGCGTTAACGTACTCTACCGTACTGATGAGATCCCTGTAGCAAGAACAACTGTCTGACTTGATATCTTCGCCATGTCCACATTTGTCGGTGCATCCATTTTTCCTCGCTCGCAGATGTCCACCATTTATCGATTTGCAGTCGTATCTATGTTTGTTGTATGGTTCCACATATCACACTATTTCATTTCTTATGAAATCGTCAGAGAACAGACTTTACGCAAAAGGAGAGTTTGTGAACATGATTTTGATTGAAAAACGGAATAAGGAATAACAATGCAACAACCAATTGAAAGAATTTGTAAATCAGAAAATTGAAGGAAGAAAAATGAGGGAAGAATGAGACAACCATATTCATACTCAAGATGGCCAGTCTTTCATACTATATGGCATACAACACATGATTAGGTGGTGTCCCACCCGACTCTTCGTTATTTCGACAAAGCGTCATACCACAACACTGTTGTCTCAATCAGGAATCAAGAAATTGGAGAAGAGAAACAATTCAGAAGGAATATAAGAATTTTTCTTTCGTTTTCGCCTCATATAATTTATCAACAGAAGAAGCTCATACATATTCAAAACTCGGGAAGAACACATGCTATCATATTTGTAAAAGAATAACATTGTAGATCACCATGGGTCACCGTCCACGCTCCATTTACGTATGCCTCCAGGGACCATTCGGATGAGAGATTCACCGTCATGTTATAACTTCAGAATGTCTTCTGGAAATGCCTTCTTTTCCAAGATTGTAATGATTTGACAATAATTGCGTTCTTGCGAAATTTATAACCATTGCTTCAGATTCCATTTATTTCGCATAAAATAACCATCGATCACGCAACGCCTCAATTTTGTCGTTAAAATATGATTCTTCTTCCACCATCTAGAAGATTCTACCATTTCCTTCAATCATCCTTCATTCATTCGAATCACGAATCTCGTTAAATTTTAATAATTTCATAAATTGGGGTAAATAATATTTTAATATGTTGATTCAATTATTGATTTTATTAAACAACGTTTACTTTCATTTTCACAGCAAACCTTAAACCTTCTCCCTGCTGGTGGGTCTACTTGGCCCTTTGAATTAACAATACTGAATCTAATTCTATTCTTCTTTTTAGGTCATTTTCTGTTTATAATAACAAGAACTTAAGTAGTACCTCGACAACCAAATTGTAAAACTTATTTCATGCAAAATCTTTTGAAAGTTGATTAAGGAAATCTTTTCCAAAATCTTATTTTTAAAGTTTTGAAAATCAAATATTTGGTCGTCATTACTATATAAGTTACTTGCTATTTTCCAGATTTACCAGTGAACTATCTAATTAAAAGAATGCCCATATAAGGGTATTTTCACTTCGGTACCTCTTCCACTATTCCTTGGATTCCGCTCACACTTATCAGTTAACGAGACTGCATTGGCCGTCGTATATCATTTTATTCATAATTCCACCGCAACGCTGACATTTAGTACTGTCTTTGACATTCTTGTCGTCGTCCTTGACGTTATGCTTGCAACCACGCATGCGATTCGAAGTTCGGTCTATCGATAGGGTCACATTTTTTTGCTAATCTTATCTATACCTAGTAAGGTAGATATCATTCCTCGCGCAGCTCCCGATAAGTGATAAGATTTTTCTCACAACAGTGGTGCCTTCGAAATGTGCAACGTTGGTTCTTCATCAGCTTCCATCAACTAGTTGCTTCCGGCGTGAAGCTCGTCCTACTACCTAATTCTAAGTTAAATCGTAGCTTCTCTTACACAAATTCTCACAAGAATCGATCGCATTTTTTTCAAAACCACATGAACAGTTGGGTAACATACCCAATCTTCGTCGATCTATCGATCCTTCATTACTGTAGGATCTAAGAATTCAATATACCTATAGCGTTGCGACATTCGCCTTACACTTTCTCAGCAATCCTATCTTACCAACTCCAGACCAGATCTGCTAACCCTAATTCGCACTCAACTCAACTTAACCTGAGTATGCCTAGGGTTTTTCCTATCCTGTACGACCTATCATTCCTATCTTAATCTCACCTATTCTTATTTCAGTGACCAATAACCTGCAGCTCTGATACCAACTGTAACATCCCAAATCCGGGGTCAAGATTTGGTGTCACTAAACCATCTTTACATAAAATAAAATAATAAACAAATAACCCCTTGAATCCGGATCTTTTACAGGTTATGGTATGAAACAAGAATCTAACCTTCCACTATTTACAGCAACTAAAATATAAACGTAAATATCTTCGAACTACTGCGCGTATCTTATTCTTCTAACTTCTTCAACCTCTCGCAGCGGAAATTTCTCTTACTTCTGCTGTATATCAAAGCTATTCACTTCTATCCTTATCTGTTTCTGGCAGAAATAAGAATTGACAAAGCAAGAGTGAGCCAAAAATGCCCAGCAAGTATATATATTTTGAGTTTCAAACATTAATATCAAAGAAAAACTATCAGACAAAATCTCTGAAATATTTTGAAGAGCGAAACACGAAATCATTTAA
Source organism: Apium graveolens (assembly GCF_009905375.1). Lineage (NCBI taxonomy): Eukaryota > Viridiplantae > Streptophyta > Magnoliopsida > Apiales > Apiaceae > Apium > Apium graveolens. The sequence goes on along the minus strand of NW_027418529.1, from coordinate 27,775 downwards.
AGGATATACTTTATCAACTTAAAATCAATTTGATTTGCATTGCTATAAATCACATAGGGAATAACGACATTTTTGTAAGAGCTTCAGAGATCGCGTGTTTTCAAAATAACTTCTGGTAACACTTCATACTTGAGCAATGAATGCGATAACTATTCATAAAACGACGTTCAAGAAATTCCTAACTATTCAGCTCCATAATTATCGACTAAGTTTCCATAGACTTAGCCTGCTAAACCATCCTGATAAGGATGGGTTGAATAATTAAGAAGATCTCAATTCATTCAAGATTCTAACTATCACTGAGCAACTAATGCTGCAGCAACAATCTGAAACTCGAATTTATTTAGAAACACTGTAATTTCCCAAAATTGAGTGCTAAGGAAAACTAACTTTAATCCATAATCACAATTTTTTTTTCTCAAGAAGGAATGCCATTAATGGTGATCAACAACAAATTAGACTGGACACTAGTTCGCATCTATATTCTGCTGATCAGTCAGAATATAATGCAGATCTATATCTCAATATACAGATCTAGTCGGGTCCCCAGGCACTACGGCCCATCTCGAGGCACCAGTCATCACCCGATCCTCAGGATTAAGTAAAACTCAATCCCCAAAATATCGCTATCCAGCTCGTAGAGTGTTTTGATGTCAAATCATTTTGAATTCAAAACATCCCAATTCAGGGTTCACAAATAACCCGAAAGATTGGGTATTTGCTCAAGAGAGCAATCAAATTATAGGAACAAGAATAAAAAGATCATGCGTAATCAGAGTAATTGCAACGAAATGTTAAACATTTAACTATTCTGAACTTAGAATAGGAGCGAATAATATTTGCAATATTTAAAATAAATTCAAGAATACTTGCAGTATTAAAAAAAATCAGGAATACTTGCAGTATTTAAAAGAAAAATCCAGAATACTTGCGTAAGAAGACTTAAAATAAATAGGGTAATCGATTATTTATAAATTATCTTGTCTCAATAGCAGTCAAGTTCCTATAATATAATTGTATATGGTTATTCGACATCTCCGATAAATATAGGTTATGTTCCCATATTTTCGGAATTAGTTTCCCGAAAATCGGGCAACGTTTCCTTTGTTTATCGGTCTACCCGTCGAACATCCAGACGTCAAATCAATCACAGCCAATTTCAAACCAACTACAATTCAATCCCCAACCACCGATTTCAGTTCACAACATTAATCCGCAAATTCACACACACCAATTAAAACAATTATCAATTAATACTCGCATTTTTCGTTTTAATTCGCATTCTATAATTTTTATTCGTATTTTGCATTTTATTTGTAGGACTCATATAAAAATCATCATCGCCCACCGTCGGCTCGCCGAGGCTCATCGCCGACGGTGGTAAAATTTTGCGGGTACCCGATAAATTCTCGGGTTTCCAACGCAAAACTCCACCGATTATTTTGAAATCATTCCCGCACGAATAATTAATATCACGAATATTTTTCAAACAATTCCTGCAGAAAAGAAAATAAAAGTTTAATATTATAACAATTAAATCCACTGCACAAACTTGGCCCAACAAGGCCCTGCACAAGCCCAACAGAAAACCCAACCGAAAAGCACAACAGATTAGCACAGCCACCACACGCGCGGCCACACAGCTACACACATAACTATACACACACGAAGCACACAGGAAGAGCCGAATAAGCAATCGGAAAAGGAAGGGAAGCAGGGGCGGCGAGTCGCCGGGAAAGAAATTGAAGAAACAGCGGCTTACCAGGCCGAGAAGAACGAAACGAACGGAATACAAAGAGGAGAGAAAAGAAATTGATCGAGTGAAGATGAGACTGGAGGAAGAGATCGATTGCGAGAGGAGAGGATAAAGGCGGTGGCTACACAGGGGGGTGGGGGTTAGGTTATTGTATATATATAATTTTTTTCTTTATTTCCCGATAACTGAAATTTGTGCCGACATTTCATTCTTTTAACGAATAATTCACAAATAAAAGTAACCCGAAAATTCACAAAAGTAGTTTTAAAAATCTCGGGTTAATTTAAAACTATGAATGTAAAATTTCAATATTTTTTTTTCAATTGTTTTTGGAAAGTGCATTCTGACCTGTGTTTTGCAAATTAATAAACAGACGAGGGGTTAAATAAAGGTCAGAAAGTTTCCAAAACAATTTTAAAATTCTTGAAATATTCCAAACTTACTAAAATAAAATTTTCATGATTTTTGAAACATTCTGGAATTAAATACGGATTTTACAATTTAGTGAAATCAGAAAATCATTTAAAATTAACTAATTAATAAAATATTGATTTCTAAATTTTATAAACCCCTAAAAATAATAAATAAAATTATAAAATAATAAAATTATTTTAGAAATAATTTTACCATTTTTAAGAATAAATATTCAATAAAATTACTTTAAAATGAGTTAAATGCATACAGCTCGATAATTAATTACAAAATTAATCTCCACATCTAACAATCACAAACAATTAATATCACAATGACACATAGCTGACAGAACCATCACATATTTTATTTATTTAATAATTCGATAATTACATTTACATATCGAATCCGAAAATAGGTTACTTAGCCGCTAAGTAACTAAAAAGACGATACGATTTTAATACCAGAATTGGATAATTATCAAAACAGAGCTTCCTATAAAATACTTTATACAAAATTAAGGTAATAATGTCTCGCCTTTTGAGAATATGGATTCTTATCGATAAATAAAATGATTTACGTATCAAAAATTTCACACCGGGACTCGTACAGGTCAAACAGTACCCCGGATCGAAAAAGTCAAAACACGAAAAGTGTTCAGAATTATTAGATTAGGTTAGAAGGAGTTTTCGGAAGAGTTTCGGGTTGTAAAAACACAAAAACGATTGAAGTGGGACAATTTCTGATTCTAAAAAGTAATTTTATAAATATGTAAAAATAATCATTGTTAATTCTATAAATCCTTATAAAATCATATGATTATTCAAAAATTACCAGAAAAATACTAAAATTATCTAGATTTAATTCTGGATAATTGGAAATTAGAATATCTAAATTTTATCAGAAATAAACATTCAAATATTATTATCCATCATCAAATAATTCACCAAAATTCACACAAAACTCACATAATAATTATTTATTGATAAAAATAATTACATAATATTTCCCAGGCGTTACATAAATCCTGTTAAGTTTGTAGCTAAAACTGTAAAATCTGATTCTGAAAAGATGAAAGAGTCTGTGACAGAAGTTAAGGAAAAGTCAACTTCTGACAAATTAGAAGAGGGTAAACCAACTGAAGTTAACAAAGGCTTAACGACAAAGAAGCAGCTTAAGCATAAGCTGAAAGAAATAAGAAATGTCAGCAAGGTTAAGGTAGCTAGGAAAAATAGGAATGGAAATGAAGGTGTGAATAAAAGCAATAATTATATGCCTGTTCCTAATGCTCCTAGAAAGAAATGTTATAACTGTGGAAACTCTAACCATCTTGCTTCTTGTTGCAGGAAGAATAAGAATATAAACTCTTTACCTCCTAACTCAGGAGTTAAGAGTCAGTCTGTTAGGTTTAAGCCACAAAATCCTTGTTTTTATTATGGTAGTTTATGGCATTCCATTTATACTTGTAAGGAATATCATAGTTTGTACTATGATTATTATCAAATAAAACCTTCTTTGAAAAAAGTTGCTTTAATTCCTTCTAGTGTAAAGTCTGATGCAAAGTCTGATATAAGTTCTGATAAATAACATGTTAGCATAAACTCTGATATTAAATCCGCTACAAATGCTAACAAACTTAGAAAGGCCAAAGGATCCAAGCAAGTCTGGGTCTTTAAAACTAACCATTAGTGGTCTTTGTAATTGCAGGGCAATAGGAAAAACATCCTAGTACTGGATAGTGGATGTTCAGGACATATGACTGGAACAAAGCCCTGCTCTCAGACTTTATGGAAAAAGTTGACCCAGGAGTTTCTTATGGAGATGGCAACATGGGAAAAACTCTGGGATATGGCAGTATTAATCTTGGGAATGTCATCATTGAAACAGTAGCTCTTGTTTCAGGACTTAAACACAATCTGCTGAGTGTGAGTCAAATTTCTGACATAGGTTATCATGTGGATTTCTTTGAAGAATACTGTGAAGTTATAAGCAATTCTACAAGCAAAGTGGTTCTGAAAGGTTACAGGCATGGTAACATTTATGAAGCCAGACTTTCAACATGTTCTGATGGTTCTGCAATCTGTCTGTTGAGTAGAGCATCAATTGAAGAAAGCTGGAATTGGCACAAAAGACTCTCTCATTTAAACTTCAACAACATAAATGAGCTTGTAAAGAAAGATCTTGTGAGAGGACTGCCAAAATCAGTATTTGCTCCTGATGGCCTTTGTGATTCATGTCAAAAGGCAAAACAAAGAAAATCTTCTTTCAAGAGCAAAACTGAGTCATCAATTCTTGAGCCTTATCACCTACTGCATGTTGATCTATTTGGTCCAGTCAATGTCATGTCTATTGCAAAGAATAAATATGCTATGGTTATAGTGGATGAGTTCACAAGGTACACTTGGGTATACTTCTTGCACAAGAAGAATGAAACTGCATTTACTCTAACTGAGCATGTCAGACAGCTGAATAAGTTGGTCAAAGATTCTGTTAAAATTATAAGAAGTGATAATGGCACTGAGTTCAAGAATTCAATCATGGAAGAGTTCTTTCAAAGAGCATGGAATCAAACAGGAATTTCCTGCACCTGGAACTCCACAGCAAAATGGAGTTGTAGAAAGAAAGAATAGAACTCTCATTGAAGCTGCACGAACTATGCTTGATGAAGCAAAGCTGCTAACCTACTTTTGGGCTGAAGCTGTGCAGACTGCTTGTTTTACACAGAATGCAACACTCATAAACAAGCAAGGAAAAACACCATATGAGATGTGTTAGTAATATGTGTATTAGTTTGATGATAAGTTCAACAAAACACTTAAGTAGAAATCTGGTGTTTGTAGCCTCAACGGATAAGACCATTCTGGCTATCCGTTGAAGGAGTAGCTTTACTTAGAAATAAGTTTAGTATTGTAGCACATTTCATTCTCTGTATTTAAGTTGTAATTCTTAGATATTGTGGGAAATTATGAGTCATGTTGAGTACTAGTGGATATGCAAATAGGAGGGCAAATTGTAAATATTTCATGCCTTGTAATTTTGTATAAGTGAAGTAGTATCAACTGATATTAAAGGCCTTCAACGGATAAGAAACAAAGCTTTAACGGATGTCTTTAAAGCTTCAACGGATAACATCCATCAACGGATGAGTGCTTCAATGGATAAAGCTTCAACTGCTAATGCATCAACGGATAAAGCTTCAACGGATAAAGCTTCAACGGATAAAGCCATCAACGGATGAAAGCTTCAACGGATGCTAAGTTCAATAGCAGTTGATGGTGACAATTCATAAGCTGACAGAGGCACATGGGTTGACAGAGACAAACTGGAATGTGGTAGCCTCTTGGAGGAATCAAGAAAAAGCAGCATTTCTATTCTGGTGCAAACAAGGAAGTATTCAAAGATTCACAGCTAAACCTAAATTGCATTGGATAGAGAAATGAAGAAGAAACATGTGAAAAATATTTTAATTGTATTTTATAGTTTTGTCTTCACTTGTAAACTTGGTGATATATAAACCAAGTAGCAGCTAGTAATTAGATGGTGAATTTTCCAGAGCTGTTTAGAAAAATCCAGAGAGAAAATCATCTAGTTTGTACTAGGATGCAGCTGTGATTTAATTCTTTGAATCACAGATTTTCGGAAATAACACATCTCTGGTGGAATAACATGTCCACCAGAAAAGTTTTTAAGTTCTTTGTGTTCTTTACATTTGTGTTTGAATATATATCTGTCTGTATTAGCTTAAAGCAATTCACACACATTTGTTCATTAAAACACTTAGCCTTAGAAACTGCTCAAAACTTAAAAAAGTTTTGAGATTTACATTCAACCCCCCTTCTGTAAATCTCATTGTTAGTTCACTGGGAATAACAATTGGTATCAGAGCAAGCTCTTAACATACAATGAGTTAAAAGATCTATTCTGCTAACATCATGAGTAAGAAGGATATTGGTGTAAAGATTCCAATCCTGGAAAGAGATAACTATCATCACTGGAAAGTGAAGATGCATTTACATCTTCTCTCTCAAGATGAAAGCTACATCAACTGCACTAAAAATGGTCCTCACATTCCTCACAAAGTGGCCACAAATGCTACTGCAACAGTTGCTGTTGGACAGTCTATTCCCAAGCCAAAAGCAGAATGGACTATTGAAGATATTGAAGAGGTTCACAAGGACAAGAAAGCCATGAACATTCTGTTTAATGGCCTAGATCAAGATATGTTTGAGAATGTCATTAACAACCAAACTACTAAGGAAATTTGGGATACTGTGCAACTTATCTGTGAAGATACTGAGCAAGTTAGAGAAAACAAAATGCAGCTTCTCAATCAATAGTATGAATATTTTCATTTTGAAGAAGGGGAATCATTGAATGATACCTTCAACAGATTTCAGAAACTGTTAAATGGATTGAAGCTGTATGGCAGAGTGTACCAAGTCAAGAACTCCAATTTAAAATTTCTGAGGTCTCTACCAAAGGAATGGAAGCCTATGACTGTTTCTCTAAGAAATTCTCAAGATTATAAGGACTTCACACTTGAAAGATTATATGGAATTTTGAAGACCTATGAACTTGAGATAGAGCAAGATGAGCTGTTGGAAATGGGAAAAAGAAAAGGTGGATCAGTTGCACTTGTAGCTGACAATGAGAAGATTGAAGCCAGGAATGAAGAAAAGACAATGCTAAGTGTAACACCCCCAAATCCGGGGTTGGGGATCCGGGTTGTCACGAGTTCTATTTCCCTTAATAACACCCAATCTTAATAAATAATCAACTATTCTGTACTGTGACCCCACCATAAACACACACACCACAAGTTATAGTCTCAGAGATGAATATCCAAAAATAATCACAAGTCGTTTTATTCCACAATTATATGCCAATACACCTTAAAAGGGTTTCTGAATAAATTTACATTTCTTCGCCATTATTACAATTCATAAATATACATAAATCTGGTTCATCAATAGTTGAAAACCTAGCCTATTGGTAGCTCCTACCTTAGCTACGACGACATCAACGCTTCCAGAAAACTGTGGAACATTTTCTAACCGCTTGCGAATTGGAAGCTTGGTCATGTTCATCTTATCTAGCTGATGTTGTGTGATGAAAGAAGAAAGCAAGGGTGAACAACAAGCCCACCAAAATAATATGTATAATGATTTACAATATATGAGCATTTTCATAGTACTCATGAAAGTCTTGGTCAAGAAGAAATGAACCAAGTTTGATATCTTACCTCGACTAAGTCACAAAATATTCAGTATATATGTACATATATACTTTTCACAATCTTTGAAATCCTCTGACATGTATAATATCCACAGAGTTCCCGTTTATAACTGTACAAAATATCGTTGCAAGGTGATCTCATATATCTAACCTTGTCTCAACGTTTTTCCGAAAATCTTTGACATGCACAAGATAATCATTTACTATATATAAGTTTAAAAGATGAAGTTACAAGATACTCCAATATACTTATATCCGAATACTACTTGAACTACCACCGTTCAAGTTATAATCAGTTTCAAAAGTTCATCGCCCAGATGAGACTACAAGATAAGACTTGAATAGATTCAATCCTTGAAATATCATTATAAATAATGAAGTTACAAAATACTTCATTAAGTCCCGATATATATACACCTATATATATATAGATTTCATACACTCCTTAAAAACCTCTGTTATGAAAAATATAAACAGAGTTGTAATATCCAATGAATTTTGGAAAGGAGAAAACCTTGGCATAAACCTGATATCTTGCTGATCAGGAAAAGATACCAATAAGTAACCTTTTCTACTAGTAGATGGACAAATTCTCCACTGGTCATCACCCTGGCCGCATAGGACCTTATGCTGGACTGCCACTCAGCCACTTACGCATTTGATGGACTCCCACTGAGCCACTTACACTTTCATGGACGCCCACTGAGCCCATGTTGCTTATGCCGACTCAATAGACGGACTTACCTCCCGAACGTTGGGTAAGTAATCAATTCATTTATCAAAACAGCAACCTCGTTGCGAATGTAAAATACACCACTGAGACGGATCCCTCAAGTTTTGAGCGAGTATTTAAATCCTCTTCGAAAGGAAGATCTTACCTATAAAAATGAGTTTTGGGATCCGCTCTAACTTTTAAAATCATTTTGAAGACTCGAAAACATTTTTAAGAATGTTTGGAGTAATGCTGATTTAATAAAGTAAATCAGTCCCGATATATTAGAAAATATCTGAATATTATCATTTAAATAATATTCCCTTAAAGAATAATCTTTATACAAATAATTGAAGTAGAAGTTGTAAAACTTATACTTGAAATGAGTATTAAATAACCAAAGATATACTTATACGAAAGTACTATCTTTATTTGAATAATCAAAAAAATAAGTTTGATTATCGACACCTTATTCTTTAGTAAAATAAAGAATACATTTCAGAAAATAATCGGAGTCATAGGTCCTCATATGAATATTCAAATAATATTCAATTAAATAATATAAGCGGAGTCATCTGTCCTCGAATGAATGTTCAAGTAATATTAATATAAAGTGAGTCATAAGTCCTCGAATGAATATTCAAGTAATATTCATTAAATAATATAAAGTTATCGAATAAACCTTATTCGATTAATAGTTTTAAAAACTATTCATATATATATATATATATATATATATATATATATATAATACTCGGGAGCCTCGCCTCCCGGTTTTAGAAAAAGTTCACCTTTTGATCCCCTATACTAAGGGTATACTCAAATACCGCTTATCTCTAGCATAGGTATTATGCAACTAATAAGCATTTGAACCAACAGATATATAAATCAAGAATACGAAACAGGCATGCATATATACCATATCACATGCTACAATATATCTCAAGAATTTGCTAATAACAAATATACATTTATCACAAGATCATGCATATACACATATACATCACAACAACAGTTATATGGGTAGAAAACTTGCCTGAGCGACTGGGGGTTACAAATGGCTTGGGACGAGTCTGGTAACCTATAAACAACATATAAGTTGGAATTAAACCAAAGTCACTTATAAATCTATACTTTAACCAATTTAGACTCTAACGCTCGCTTTGCGCTTAACGATTCACTTAAGTCGCTCGAGTACCCTCGGCTCCACCATTTTTAATAAATTAACCATTACGAGTTTTAAGGAGATTCTTTCGCGAGTGTCTTACCAACTGCCTATTACACTTTACATAAATGTTTCATACTCCAATTAGTCTTTTAAGGTCTTTAACCTATGTTTCAAAGTAAGGCGAGGGGTAATGGTTCGTTCGCGAAACGTCGTTACTTAAAACGGCCGTTTCTCCTAAACCGTACATCGGAATCAAACGAACTACATATGAAAATGAACTCGTAACATGAACTACCTAATCATGGCAATGGTCAAAACTTAGCAGGGAGTTCTCGGGTCCTAATGTTAAGAACAAAACAGCCTAAAGTAAATCAGACATTACGACGACTATGTTTACGCGATTTCCCAAATTTAAAACACTCCAATTCAACCCACAATCAATCCACAATCACAACCCAATCAAAACTCCATCCATACTACATCATAACAGCCCCAACAACTCAACATCAACAATTTATACTTATTCTTAAACTTGAATTTAACTACACTTAAGTTCATTAATCAATAATCCAAGAACTACCACTCCAAAAACTTCATAAAATCAACTAATCTCTACATTTACAACTAGCAAACCTCTCATGAATTATAACAACAAAACTAAACCTAATTACTCAAATAAAGTTAGGGTTTAGAGGGGTTATACCTTCCTTGGAGAGTGGAGAATCAAGAGAATGGCTTGGAATCACCCTTAAAGTCCTTATCCAAGCTTAATCTAAAAAAAACTTCAAGAACAAAAAAATTTAGTTCCTGAAAAACACTATTCACTATCTTCTTCCATGATTTTTAGGAAGATATTGTGGATGATTTAGGAGCTCAAACTTATAGGATATTCATAACTATGCATAAGGAGTCTTAGATAATTACCTTGTAATTTAACAAAGCTTGGAACTATGATTTTGACTTTCTTGCTTTGGAAAAGAAGAAGAAGCCGAGAGCAAGGTGAAGAAAATGAAATGAGCTTTGTGTTTTGGGTGAAATGATTGTTGGTTGGTTGTTTTTAGCTTGATTTTGGTTAATTACCTTTTTAACCATGAACTTTGTGTGGTTTTAAATCAACCACACCTCCTTCCCCCTTATGTCATGCTTATGTCAACTTGTTATGTCATCATCCCTTACTTGCCCTCTTCTCATTGGTTTGATGACATCATCCCCTCTAATCTCTTTGATTAGCTTTTAATTATTTGGCTAATGACCGCTGATCTGTTATACGGTTCGCTTAACTTTCGTTTTCGTTTATCGTTTATCGTTTGAGGGATCATACCCGGGATCTTATTACTTAGGTTTCCTTAACCTTTCTCAATACATTATTTTCCTTTTTATGATCCTCTCTTATAATCCTTGAATTTAAATTCTTTTTATTCTGTTACCTTATACTCAATTCTTTCTGTATCTGGTAGATTTTTGGGAAAAATCAAAGTGTTCGGATTTGGATTCTGACGATCTTTACATACACTTATATACCACATAGAGTACTAATAATATCCCAGAAGATCAATAAAAGAACCCCTACATAGTGTGGCATGAAAAGTTTTCTTATTCAGCAAAACACTATTCATAAGGGTTTCAAAAATTCCGAAAATTAGGGTTATTACAGTCTCCCCTCCTTAAAAGGATTCCGTCCCGGAATCAGATAAAAAATGAGTAGGGATACTTTCTTAGCATTGCACTTTCTAACTCTTACGTAATTTTCCCACATTGTGGTTCTACTATCAAACTCTAACTAGTTTGATAACTCTTCTCCTAAGCATTTGTCCATTTTTGATCTATAACCCTTCCTGGTTGCTCCATGTAGGTTACGTCTGGTTGCATGTCTATGCACTTATATGCCCCTATTTGTCTGGCATCCGAATTACACTTCCTTAACATTGATATGTGGAACACGTTATGAACTTACTACATGTTCGGGGGTAGGGCTAGCTCATATGCTAACTTCCCAATACGTCTTAATACCTCAAAGGGTCCAACAATTCGTAGGCTTAGCTTTCCTTTCTTTTTGAACCTCATCAATCCTTTCCAAGGGATACCTTTAACATTACTAGGTCCCCTATTTCCTATTCTTTGTCCTTTCGTGTCAAATTAACATATTTCTCATGTCCATCTTGGGCTACTACCAGCCGTCCTCTGATTAGATCTATCATATCCTTGGTCCTTTGGACCACTACTGGTCCGAGCATCTTGCGCTCTACAACTTCATCCTAACATAAGGGAGATCGACATTTTATTCCCTTAAAGATCTCATAAGACGACATCTCGATACCTGACATACGATCTATTATCGTGAGAAAACTCAATCCGCGTTAAGTGATCATTCCAAATTCTCTCAAGTCTATTGCACAGACTCTCATTATAGCTTTTAGCATTAGAGCTTTTGCTTCTCAATACCCATTCTTTTCCAGTTCGTAATCGCTACTACCTTCCGTTCCTAATATTATACTGGTTATACTTTTGCTTGTTAGCATTCTATAACCTTTTAATAACCACGTCAACCTTAGTATCACTAACGCGTTAGAATCGGAATACCATCGTACTGATACTACTTCCTTTAGCTGCTTCCATCTTCGAAAGCTTGATCCATCATATAGAAGTAAAGGAATTTGTTGAGAGATCACTATGATCATGAACACTTGTTCTATTCCATAGTTAGTACAGAAGGTGGCCAGCCTTTAGCACTTGACAAGCAATTAAACGATATGTGGTATCCTACTAGGCTTCTATCACACAGATAGATAGTCATTCAGCAATACCTCCCCTTCTGGAAGGGTTGTTCTTCTCAGCTTACATGAAATGAAAAGAAGAGAAAAGAATGAACTGAAGAGAATTGTATATATGTAAAAAATATTGCCATAAAATATCTGGCTTGGAATCTACCTCTGAACTATAGAGGTTTGTCATAAGAGAACAAAACATATATGTATTTATATCAACATCAAGTATTATAGCATCGTATTTCACATGCCTAAATATTTTTTGCTATTCCGTCCATCATTCTATGGACCCATGCTCTTCCTCGAGCTTATACATAATCACCTTTGAAACTCCCTCGACATCGAAAATCGAATCTGGGATCTCATTCTAGACACCATCGTTACTAGAATTCTATGCTTGCATCGCAACCTTCCTCGTATAGTAATACGACTCTCTATTGATAAGAAGGAATAAATATTCAATAGGTAGATAATCTACTTAACCAGTCTATTCAACGATAACTTATACATCACCACAACCCGATTAGGGGTACCCAATCTCAACATCCATTACACTACAACTCTCACGGTTGTAATCGGCTCATTATTCAAAGAATCGTTGCTGCATTACTATGGTCCACCACTGACCTACTGTCGTCATTCATTTTCCTTGGAATCTTAATAGCTAACCATACGGAGTCCAAACCCGTCGTATCAAATTCTTCTAAGGAGTTAACATAATTACCATTCATAATTCATGAAGAACACTCCAGATCCTGACGTACTTTCATGACATGAAGCAGATAAAATTGCAGAAGAGTTTCAATCAAAGCAACGATAACAGGTTAATACCATTCTTAATCATATGCCTTCAATAGAAGACTTAACTCAAAGGTTCGTCTAGTCCTTTTTGAAACATGGTCTTGGCTTATCTCAAGATAGTACCTTCTGAGATAGATAGCCCGCTCATGGCGATTACACGAATTAAACCTTTACCAACTACTATTACCGTTGGGTATTGCACAGTCATCAGAAGGAATGTCAATCTTCCAAACCATAATACAACCTTCACAGCTTTAACCATCATCATTGCATTCCTTTGGCACAAGCGCTTATAATTATCCTCTTACCTTTAAAGTGTCGGCCACCTTTTTGGCCTTTCCTGATAGTAAAATTTCCTTACAGTCAATGTCATTTTAACCACCTCCAAATAAATTTTCTACCTCATTTCAATCACTGCTTATGTGAAGATGTTTTCCTTAAAATCTGATGAGTAAAAAAAAAATATCACCATTTTTCCATAAGTTATTGCCTCAGTCTTTAGAGGTTAATCACTGTCATGACTGACTCTCAATCATAATTAGAACATCTTTTATCTTAGGTCCTAATTTCCCTGAACAATTTTGACCTTTACTGGTTCGATCCATACTTTCTCGTGGTTTAACACGTGCCCCACTTGGCATCATTATAATTACGTCATATTTCCTTTATCAATATTTCTATTCTTGAGAATTTTGAATATTACCTTTCTCCTTGTAAAACCTCTAAGGTTATCCTTGAATCGTTCCTCCCGTATTCCCTAGATACAGGGCATATCAAAATACCAGTTACTAATACTAGAACCATTGTCTATGTACTTCTGAAAAATTTCTTTACTGATCTTTAAAGGTTGTTGTTACCTTGATCCTTTCCAATTCATACTTGTCAAAACTCATGCTGTCCCTATTAAGGGTGAAATGCCAACCTTTATGCATTCCCCTAGGATTCGTTTTAAGTTACCGATGTTCTATCCTTAATTCCACCTTTAAAAAGGTAGATGCATCCTTCCATGGATAAATCAAGTCATATATCCCTGATGAGGGTGTCTTATTCAATTATTTACACCTCGATAGTATATGCCTAATTTCACAATAACATCTGTATTCAAAATGAGGTCAATCAATATGGCCTCCAAAAGATAACAACGATTATCCGCTTTTCTTGCCTAATTTGTAATGATAACAAGGATGTTCTGGAAGATATTGGTCGTGTTCAACGTGAACTTCTTCTTAATAATTCCGTATTTACTTTTGTTGTTTATCTCAACAGTCATCTCAATGTTGGGATATCTCTCATACCTGGCGTCTCCCTTCCTGGGTATCAAGCCACCGGTCTTACACTTCACATTCTTGAAGGTCACCTCCTTCATCCAATTTTCCTAATTTCTTACTTCCTTGTGTCCTCGGTCTATCCGCGTCTCATTATTTATCCTTCGAACTATCTCAAGGTTTCCCGAATCCTTCCAACTTGAAGGGGGTACAACATATATGTATCTCTTATGCCTTCAACCATCAATTTAACTCATGGTGAATCACCCTCATCCTGACGATTACTTACTTTTCTATTTCTATTGCTACGAGTCTTTAGGGTTTCCTCATACCCAAATTCCTTATTATTCCTCAAACTCTATTGCCTTTATATTCCTTTCCACTTCAGTTTCTTTTTATTTTCCTTTCTCTTATCATTATTTCCTGAACTAACACAACATAAGCATTGATTTCAAACATCCCGTCATTCTGGATTCGTGTCCTCAGAACGAATCTTGACAACTTTTACAACTTAGATTCATAATTCATCATACTCGTCCACCTTGTTCTGGCTCTATAGCTTTTTCACTATCTCCATAACCTTGGGAAGTACTTTCCTGAAAACAATTGACTGAACTGTAATCAGTTTATCATAACCTCTTGCTCCGTGCCTTTCTTGGTCTTTCACCAGTGGGTGGTCTCTCTCTTAGGAGGGTAAGTGACAAAAATACTATTTTCTGATTCGTCAATCATTTATAATCTCAAATGATTCCTGTAATTCCTTTAGCTAGGCTCTTGCCTCGGCTGGGTCAGCTATTCCCTTGGAACTCGGAGAGCTTAGCGACTTAAAGGTCCTGAAAGAATTTCACACCACATTGTTTCCTCAAGGTGGTGGTTAGGGTAAAAGTATAAGTTTTGTTTTAGGCAGGTCCATGGATTGCCCAATAGGAGTACCATCCTGGTTCTTCCTATCTTGCTCGACTTCTGTTTTCTCAGTCTAAATATTTCTTCCTACTCCCCATAATTGGGGTCATCTTTTAATTTAAAATCTTCATTTTCCACTTCATTATATTCTGGGTTCCTTATATCTTAATTACGACCTCCCTAATTATCACATTCAAGGTTTACCCCTAATCTTATTCCTCATGGGGGCATAATGCTTGGAAAAATTTTAAGAATCTCTGGATATTTATTTTACTTACTTTGCTTAAGTCTTTCCCTCGTTCTGTCCTTGCATGATTGCAAATTATGAATTCTCAAGTTCTAAAAACTTCATGACACTCTCTTAAGTGTTAATAGTGCAATTAACAATATGAACTTATCACAAACAACTGATCTGAACTGAAATTAATGAATATATACATAACCATTTGTTCGAGGGTACAACTACTGAACACATTAAAGAAAATTACATCATTTGATCTGATCGCTTATATCCCAAAAGTACTACCATAGATAATCATCTCGTCATTAAAACTAATCATTCATAACTTAGGCTAATCCTCCAAAAGCGGTGCTACATGAAACCCTTGTCTGATCGCTCTGGCTCTGCACACTACCATGGATCAAGAAATGCGGGCACGCACGACATCCCTAACCTGCTCCATCACAGAGGTGATGAGTTCTAAGATAGTTGCAAGTAGAGCTGGATCAATCTGACCCTCAAGATGGCCTCTAGTTGTAACACGGGTGGTAGCCTCAATCCTTTCCATGCTATGAGCTAATCCTGCCGGAAGTACCCCGCCCTCAATCCTTGGTGCAGTAAGTCGATCCAACAGATCACTCCTAACATTACGGGCCTCAGACAGGCCACCCAAAGTCATGTAATAATCGGCGATAAGAGAAGCCTGAGTGGTTGCATCTAGCAGTCCATGGGGTGCAGGTGGTGCAGGCCCAGGGGATCCAAATGGATAACCAAGCATGGTATCAGGTGACAATGGTGCAGGAGATAAAGGTGGCATTTCCTCAGTAGGTGCTGGGCTCTGTACAGGGGAGGGAACAGGAATTGGTGGAACCTCATGGATGTCTTCAGGAACCTCGGGAAGAGGGTCTGATACTGGTATAATTGGTGCCGTGGAAGGCCCCACTCCTTCTGCCCTCATTAACCTTGGTGCCCTTGGTAACTCTTCATCCTCTAGTGCCACCCTCACAGACATTCTTGCTCTGGTAGTTGCCCTGACTACGGTCATCAATTCCTCAGCGGTCCTCTCTTCATTCTCATCAGGATCCTCCACGAGATCCTCCTCGGTAACAATCCCTTCTGGGATAACATCCTCAACCGCAACATTCTCAATATGAATCGCATCCGGTCCCTCGTTAGGGTACTCTATCAGATTCACAATTTGATCTCCAACATGTAATAAAACATCCTCATGCTGATGCTCCTGAACCTCAGGGTTCGGTGCCCTGCTGCCCTATACGAGAACGAACTATGTTACTATCATAACATTTATTAGGGTTCCCGTAAGGGTTTTAACTATCAGTACTACGTTAAGTAGTCCGACCATGAACTTGGAAAGAGTTCTAATTATCTGAGTGAACTTATTATCTTAACGTCACATCATCTCTGAGGTTTATAACGCTTAGCTCTGATACCATTTCTGTAACACCCCCAAATCCGGGGTTGGGGATCCGGGTTGTCACGAGTTCCATTTCCCTTAATAACACCCAATCTTAATAAATAATCAACTATTCTGTACTGTGACCCCACCATAAACACATACACCACAAGTTATAGTCTCAGAGATGAATATCCAAAAATAATCACAAGTCGTTTTATTCCACAATTATATGCCAATACACCTTAAAAGGGTTTCTGAATAAATTTACATTTCTTTGCCATTATTACAATTCATAAATATACATAAATTTGGTTCATCAATAGTTGAAAACCTAGCCTATTGGTAGCTCCTACCTCAGCTACGGCAGCATCAACGCTTCCAGAAAACTACGGAACATTTTCTAACCGCTTGCGAATTGGAAGCTTGGTCCTGTTCATCTTGTCTAGCTGATGTTGTGTGATGAAAGAAGAAAGCAAGGGTGAGCAACAAGCCCACCAATATAATATGTATAATGATTTACAATATATGAGCATTTTCATAGTACTCATGAAAGTCTTGGTCAAGAAGAAATTAACCAAGTTTGATATCATACCGCGACCAAATCGCAAAATATTCAGTATATATGTACATATATACTTTTCACAATCTTTGAAATCCTCCGACATGTATAATATCCACAGAGTTCCCGTTTATAACTGTACAAAATATCGTTGCAAGGTGATCTCATATATCTAACCTTGTATCAACGTTTTTCCGAAAATCTTTGACATGCACAAGATAATCATTTACTAGATATAAGTTTAAAAGATGAAGTTACAAGATACTCCAATATACTTATATCCGAATACTACTTGAACTACCACCGTTCAAGTTATAATCAGTTTCAAAAGTTCATCGCCCAGATGAGACTACAAGATAAGACTTGAATAGATTCAATCCTTGAAATATCATTATAAATAATGAAGTTACGAGATACTTCATTAAGTTCCGATATATATATACAGCTATATATATATATATATATAGATTTCATACACTCCTTGAAAACCTCTGTTATGAAAAATATAAACAGAGTTGCAATATCCAATGAATTTTGGAAAGGAGAAAACCTTGGCATAAACCTGATATCTTGTTGATCAGGCAAAGATACCAATAAGTAACCTTTTCTACTAGTAGATGGACGAATTCCCCACTGGTCATCACCCTGGCCGCATAGGACCTTATGATGGACTGCCACTCAGCCACTTACGCATTTGATGGACTCCCACTGAGCCACTTACACTTTCATGGACGCCCACTGAGCCCATGTTGCTTATGCCGACTCAATAGATGGACTTACCTCCCGAACGTTGGGTAAGTAATCAATTCATTTATCAAAACAGCAACCTCGTTGCGAATGTAAAATACACCACTGAGACGGATCCCTCAAGTTTTGAGCGAGTATTTAAATCCCCTTCGAAAGGAAGATCTTACCTATAAAAATGAGTTTTGGGATCCGCTCTAACTTTTAAAATCATTTTGAAGACTCGAAAACATTTTTAAGAATGTTTGGAGTAATGCTGATTTAATAAAGTAAATCAGTCCCGATATATTAAAAAATATCTGAATATTATCATTTAAATAATATTCCCTTAAAGAATAATCTTTATACAAATAATTGAAGTAGAAGTTGTAAAACTTATACTTGAAATGAGTATTAAATAACCAAAGATATACTTATACGAAAGTACTATCTTTATTTGAATAATCAAAAAAATAAGTTTGATTATCAACACCTTATTCTTTAGTAAAATAAAGAATACATTTCAGAAAATAATCGGAGTCATAGGTCCTCATATGAAAATTCAAATAATATTCAATTAAATAATATAAGCGGAGTCATCTGTCCTCGAATGAATGTTCAAGTAATATTAATATAAAGTGAGTCATAAGTTCTCGAATGAATATTCAAGTAATATTCATTAAATATAAGTTATCGAATAAACCTTATTCGATTATAGTTTTAAAAACTATTCATATATATATATATATATATATATATATAATACTCGGGAGCCTCGCCTCCCGGTTTTAGAAAAAGTTCACCTTTTGATCCCCTATACTAAGGGTATACTCAAATACCGCTTATCTCTAGCATATGTATTATGCAACTAATAAGCATTTGAACCAACAGATATATAAATCAAGAATACGAAACAGACATGCATATATACCATATCACATGCTACAATATATCGCAAGAATTTGCTAATAACAAATATGCATTTATCACAATTAGTCCAATTAGTCCTTTAAGGTCTTTAACCTATGTTTCAAAGTAAGGCGAGGGGTAATGGTTCGTTCGCGAAACGTCGTTACTTAAAACGGCCGTTTCTCCTAAACCGTACATCGGAATCAAATGAACCACATATCAAAAAGAAGCTCGTAACATGAACTACCTAATCATGGAAATGGTCAAAACCTAGCAGGGAGTTCTCGGGTCCTAATGTTAAGAACACAACAGCCTAAAGTAAATCGGACATTACGACGGCTATGTTTACGCGATTTCCCAAATTTAAAACACTCCAATTCAACCTACAATCAATCCATAATCACAACCCAATCAAAACTCCATCCATACTACATCATAACAGCCCCAACAACTCAACATCAATAATTTATACTTATTCTTAAACTTGAATTTAACTACACTTAAGTTCATTAATCAACAATCCAAGAACTACCACTCCAAAAACTTCACAAAATCAACTAATCTCTACATTTACAACTAGCAAACCTCTCATGAATTATAACAACAAAACTAAACCTAATTACTCAAATAAAGTTAGGGTTTGGAGGGGTTATACCTTCCTTGGAGAGTGGAGAATCAAGAGAATGGCTTGGAATCACCCATAAGTCCTTATCCAAGCTTAATCTAAACAAAACTTCAAGAACAAAAAAATTTAGTTCTTGAAAAACACTATTCACCATCTTCTTCCATGATTTTTAGGAAGAGATTGTGGATGATTTAGGAGCTCAAACTTATAGGATATTCATAACTATGCATAAGGAGTCTTATATAATTACCTTGTAATTTAACAAAGCTTGGAACTATGATTTTGACTTTCTTGCTTTGGAAAAGAAGAAGAAGCCGAGAGCAAGGTGAAGAAAATGAAATGATCTTTGTGTTTTGGGTGAAATGATTGTTGGTTGATTGTTTTTAGCTTGATTTTGGTTAATTACCTTTTTAACCATGAACTTTTTGTGGTTTTAAATCAACCACACCTCCTTCCCCCTTATGTCATGCTTATGTCACCTTGTTATGTCATCATCCCTTACTTGCCCTCTTCTCATTGGTTTGATGACATCATCCCCTCTAATCTCTTTGATTAGCTTTTAATTATTTGGCTAATGACCGCTGATCTGTTATATAGTTCGCTTAACTTTCATCTTCGTTTATCATTTGAGAGATCATACCCGGGATCTTATTACTTAGGTTTTCTTAACCTTTCTCAATACATTATTTTCCTTTTTATGATCCTCTCTTATAATCCTTGAATTTAAATTCTTTTTATTCTGTTACCTTATACTCAATTCTTTCTGTATCTGGTAGATTTCTGGGAAAAATCAAAGTGTTCGGATTTGGATTCTGACGATCTTTACATACACTTATATACCACATAGAGTACTAATAATATTCCAGAAGATCAATAAAAGAACCCCTACATAGTGTGGCATGAAAAGTTTTCTTATTCAGTAAAACACTATTCATAAGGGTTTCAAAAATTCCAAAATTGGGGTTATTACAATTCTTCAGACTAGAAGACCAATTGAGTATCTCTAGCAATGAGACTCTTGGAGATGCAAGAAATGCTAGATCTCTCAGAATCTGATGAACTAGAATTCCACAGGCAGCTCCAGAATCAAATTGAAGAAAACAACAGAAAGCTTGGAAGAAGATCCAGACCTTCAAGAAACTAGAAAAACTTGCTCAGGCTAGAGAAGCATCTTGAACTGACTGTGAGCCAAACCTCGTACACTTTGTTTAATTGAAGCACTTTCAGTTTTATCTACTTATCTTTAAAGATATATGTTTAGGATGTTTTGTTATCATCAAGTATCTCTTAATTTATGGCTACAATTCCAGTAGACATAAATTAGGGGAGATTGTTGTGAATATGTTGTGTACTTGATGATCACTTAAACAAAACATCTAAGTAGATTTTACTTAGTGAAATAATGTAGCACTCGACGGATAAGAATTATAGTCCTGACGGATAACTCATTATAGTCCTAACGGATGATTAACTATTATCCATCGAGTGAGTAGCTTATGTAATAATAAGTTTGTAGCACAGTGATGTATGCACCTTTGTATAGAATCTGTAGTAGCATATAAGTTATGTTGACTTTAACTAGATATGCAGAATAGGTTGATTAACTGTACATAAGTAATGTCTTGTAATTCTGTATAAGTGAAATGAAGTCAAGTGCCAAAATAGCTACCGACGGATGATTAACAAAGCCTTCGACGGATGATCAAATGACTATCAACGGATGTTTAACATAGCAGTCGACGGATGATCAATCAAGTCATCGACAGATGATCTGAAAGTCGACGGATGATCATATCAAGAATTCAAACATCAGTTTTACAGTGAAAGCTGACACACAGCCGTCGAGTTGGATACAAACACACTGTGGAAGCCCATTAACTGGGTAATAGAGGATGAAAAGCAGCAAAGATTAAGACTTAGATTTTATATTTATTCAGTCTTTTTGACTTTGTAATCTTGGTATTATATAAACCAAGAGAGTAGCAAATAGAAAAATAACTGAGATAGTTGAGAAACACAAAAACAGAGAAATCTTTGTAAGCTTAATCTTTAGCATTTCCTGTATTCTCAGCAGTTCAATTTGTAAGCAGCTGTGGACATTTCTGCACACAGAGTACTCTCGATATATTATATATATCTCTGGTGGAATTGTTTAAATCCACCAGAAAGTTTTTAAAGACTCTTGTTTTTAATTACTTGTGTTTTGATTCATTAGAGTTTATATTCCGCATTGTGCTAATCAAAACAAATATATCAATAATCGAGTTGAACATTTTTATTTCAAGAAAAAGGTTCAAGAATTCCATTCAACTCCCCTTCTGTAATTCTTGCTACATTGTCAAGGGACTAACAAAAAGAATGTTGAGTTGATCATCCCACGAGAGTTCGTCAAAGATCTCCTGTGGAATATCAAAGGGGCTGCAAACAACCCCCTGAGACAGACACGTTGTCCGAAAGGATCAAAGTAAATTTGGTCTTCATCCAGATGATGGACAGGCTGGTAAGCTCCATGAATAAGTCTGTAGAAGACTGGGGCATCCATTTGAGTGAGATGAGAGAGAGAGAGAGATGAACAAGAGGTGAGTTTGAAATTAGATGTTTATTGAGAATAAGAGTAGTGATGAATGACTACTCCCCATGCAAATAAACAAGTACTCCCTACACAAAAGTAACTCCTCCTATCTGCATATAGTCAAATAATTTAACCATTATCAGCTTTCTCAAAACATCAGATATAAAGTACTAGTCTACTTACATTATACTAACATATTTCCACAAAAAAAATATGAGCACGTAAATATGTCAATAAGTCAGAGTAATTATAGACAAAGTATGTCAAAAGTATTTTGCTGAACATATTTTATGAATTAAATTATTTCAGTTTTTCATACTTTTTGCTTCTTTTGATCTGTTATTTATTAACTTCATATAGTTAGAATATGAATTAATAAATATTCAGTTTGCTTAGAATTTCGAGAAATTCTAAGTTAAAATAATCGAGAAGTCTGGGTATTTACGGTAAAAGTAGATGACTTGTCGAGAACTCAAAAATAGACAATTGGAGTTTGTCTATCGAGAAGTCATTTGAGAAGTGAAGTACATGTCGAGAAGTCATTTTAAATTACTCTTATTGAGAATTCAAACTTGACTTATCGAAATGTCAAATAAATACCCAGTTTGTCCAAAAAGTGGACTGAACTAATTCTAACTTTTACTTGAATAAATTCAAAATAAAATTAGAATAAATTTTCCAAAAGTTTTATCAAAATAATTTATTAATTTAAATTATCTCAGTTCTGAGTTATTGATAAGTCAAGAATTGTACTTGTAGAGAACTCTGAATGAATATTATTAGAGAACTCTACAAGTACTTATCGATAAGTTATGTTAAACCTATCGAGAAGTCACTCAAGAAGTCAGTAAATTGACTTATCGAGAACTCACTCGAGAAGTTCTAAAATGACTTGTCGAGAAGTCAATTTATACTTATCGAGAACTCAGTTCTCTAAATACTTTTGGTTATTATAATTCTACCTTGGGTTAATTTTACATATTAAGGATGTAAATTAACAACTAAGCAATTTACTCAGAATCTAAAAAATTCCTAGTTAATTGAATTTGAAAAACAAATATGCAGAGATTTCTGAAATATTTATATCATATTTCAGTTAATTTCCAATTTAATTAAATTAATTTTGATTTACTGGAGATTAATTTGCTGCAAAACATTAGTTGAGTTCTTGCCTTAGGATGAAGAATTGAGCATTCCAATTTCACTTACAAGTATATTGAAAGTTGTTTCATCCAAAGGTTTAGTGAAAATGTCAGCTAGTTGTTTTTCTGTTGGTACAAAAATGAGCTCAATGGTACCATTAGTAGCATGTTCTCTAATAAAATGGTACCGCACATCAATGTGCTTTGTCATAAAATGATTAACCGGATTAGCTACTATAGATATAGCAATAGTATTGTCACACATGATAGGAATTTTGTGTAACACTAGGCCATAATCCATTAGCTGATTTCTAATCCAAAGCACTTGAGCACAACTTCCTGCAGCTATGTATTCAGCTTCAGATGTATAAGTTGATACAGATTGTTTCTTGTTGTACCAAGATACAAGTCTTTGTCCAAGGAATTGACAGCTTTCACTGGTACTCTTTCTGTCAACCCTGCATCCAGCAAAATCTGCATCTGTATATCCAACAGCTTCAAAACCAGTTCTCTTAGGGTACCATAATCCCAATTTAGGAGTCCCCTTCAAGTATCTGAAAATCCTTTTTACAGCCATCAAATGTGATTCTTTTATATTGGCTTGAAATCTTGCACATAGACATGTTGCAAACATGATGTCTGGTCTATTTACTGTTAAGTAAAGCAATGATCCAATCATCCCTCTGTAGCTTGAGATATCTACACTCTTGCCCTTTTTATCCTCATCCAACTTTGTTGCAGTAGACATAGGTGTAGATGCAGGTGAACAATCAACCATTCTAAACTTTTTCAAAAGATCCTTGACATATTTAGTTTGGCTGATGAAGATACCATCACTTCTTTGGCTGACTTGAAGTCCAAGGAAGTAATTCAATTCCCCCCATCATACTCATTTCATATTCACTTTACATAAGCTTGGAGAATCTTTGGCACAACTTCTCATTAGTAGAAACAAAGATGATACATCCACATATCTCTGAACTAGGATCATATCTTCATGTTTCTTGTAGAAGAGAGTCTTGTCTATGGTTTCTCTAGTAAAACAATACTTCAATAGGAAATCTGATAGTGTGTCATACCAAGCTCTAGGTGCCTGTTTTAGTCCATATAGAGCCTTGAGTAAATTATATATAAAATTCAGAAATTTTGGATCCTCAAAGCCAGGAGGCTGTTGCACATAAACTTCTTCTTCTAGCTCACCATTCAGAAAGGCACTTTTGACATCCATTTGATACACTTTAAAATTTGAATGTGCAACAAATGCTAAAAATTCTTATAGCTTCAAGTCTTGCAACATGAGCAAAAGTTTCATCATAATCAATTCTTTCTTCTTGTGAGTAGCCTTTTGCAACCAACCTTGCTTTGTTTCTGGTAACTATACCATTTTCATCCATTTGTTCATGAACACCCATTTTGTTCCAATAATGCTATTGTTATTGGTGCAGGAACTAACTTCCAGACTTTGCTTCTTTCAAACTGATTCAGCTCTTCCTGCATGGCAGATATCCAGTCAGGATCCAATTGAGCTTCATCAATTTTCTTAGGCTCTACTTGAGACAGAAAACATGCATGTAGGCACTCATTAGCAGTTGCACTTCTAGTCCTCACACCAGCAGTAGGATCACCAATAATTGCTTCTCTAGAGTGACTTCTATCCCACTTCCTTGTGTGAGTTTGTTGACTTGTGCCTTCATCATTTTCTTCATTATGGTATGACTGGTAGATCGTTCTTCTCTTTCTTCCCCTGAGTTTGTGTTATCAAATTCAGGTGTTTAAGATGAGCTTCCATTCCCATGATTTTCCTGTTCAGTAGTCTCTTCATTCATCATTTGGTGTGCATTAACTTAATCTTCTCCATCAGAATCACTATCAATGTTGAGGTTTTCAAATGCAATGGCTTCAGCTTCATTATCATCAAGGCATTCCAAGCCTGGACACTTGTCATCATCAAAGGTCACATCTTTACTTTCCATGATCTTCTTTTGATCAATCACATAGACTTTGTAGGCTGTTCTTTCCAGTGAATATCCCAGAAAAATTGCTTCAAAGACCTTTGAGTCAAATTTTCCCACATATTCAGAGTTGTCTTTCAAAATGTAACACTTGCTTCCAAACACATGAAGATACTTTATAGTAGGCTTTCTCTTGGACATGATGAGTAGGGGACTTGCCATGTGCCTTGTTAATGAGATATCTGTTCTGAGTATAACATGCAGTATTGACAGCCTCTTCCTAGAAACTTGTCGGCAATTTGGCATCTTGCAACATTGTTCTAGCAGCTTCAACCAATGTTCTGTTCTTTCTCTCAACTACTCCATTTTGTTGAGGTGTCCTGGAAGCTGAGAACTCTTGAACAATGCCTTTGCCTTTGTAGAATTCACTTAATGTAGCATTTCTGAATTATGTTCCATTGTCACTTCTCAGTCTTTTCACACAATTGTAATCTTCAGCCTGTTTTTCTGTTCTTGATGTGCTCAATTATGATATGTGGAGTTTCATTTTTAGAGTACATGAATTGTACCCAAGTGTATCTTGAGAAATCATCCACCATCACAAGTGCATATTTGTTCCTTGAAATTGATAAGACATTTACTGGCCCAAACAAGTCCATGTGAATAAGCTGCAAGGGTGCACTAATAGAATTCACAGTTTTTGACTTGTGACTAGATCTTTTCATCTTTCCTTTCTGACAAGCTCCACAGACTTCAACTTGAGCAAACTCCAGCTTGGGCATGTCTCTCACTAACTCTTTTTTGACTAAGTTGTTAATTGCCTTGAAATTCAAGTGAAACGGCTTCTTATGCCATAGCTTGCTTTATTCTTCTGATGCCTTGGTGTAGAAGCATCAAATACCATCCTTATTTGTTGAGTCCAAGTCTGCAACAAATAAGCTTCCTTTCCTTGCTCCTTTCAGAGCAATTTCACCAGTTTTCTTGCTGATAAAGGTGTATTCTTCTTTGTTGAATAAAACTTCAAAGCCTTTGTCTGCAAATTGGCTAACACTGAGAAGTTTCACCTCAAGACCAACAATATTTTTAGAAATAATCTTGTCATATCCCATTGTGAATCCTTCGCTGTTGTCTCCAAAGGTCACCAATGGGCCAACTTTCTCCTCAAACTGTGATAACAGGGTCTTATCACCTGTCATATGTCTGAAACAGCCACTGTCAATGATCCATATGACTTTCTTCACTTTGCCCTACGCACAATGAGATTCAGGTGTGTTTAGTAACCCAAGCAGTGTTGGGTACTTTCTTTTTGTTAACTGATTTAGCAGAAGTAGAGTGATTTGTTTAAGATAAAATAGAGTTCAATGATTGTTGTGCATTTTCCCTTTCTGATGTAGACTCAATTTTTGTTTCTTTAAGGTCTACTCTCAGTTTTTGGCAACTCTTCATCACTTTCAAGTTACAAGGGATGCAGTCAAACTTATCACAGAATGAGTAGGGATCATCTAAATCTGCTTCATTGTATTTGCAAGCTCCTTCAGTTGGCTTACTAGCACCCTTTTTACAAAGGTGAGTTAGATGATTTGTAGAACTATATTTTCCACACTTCTCACCAGGAACATCTGCAACATAGGCCAGATTATTGCTTTTATTTATCCCCATTCTTCCACTTCTATTTTTCTTCTTCTTTCTTGTATCTTCAATCTTGGTTTCTTTGACAGAAGTCTTGGTACTTTGATTGTCCGTAAGATTTTCTTCAGCCTCGAAAGATTAAATTGAATTTGTATTCTTCTTTTTATTATTCTCATCTGCAATTTCTTGCTTAATAATCAATTCTTCTTCACTGAAGTTTACCTCACAAGTCTTAAACACAGGTGACCCAACATTTTTTAGCATTGCCGGAACATTTTCACTCTTTGTTGCTTTTCCTCTGTCACCAGTGTTTTTCTTTTTGTTGTTTAAGGTATCATAATCAAGACCACTGGCAATGTTTGCACATGGTTATTTTTCTCATGGTACTGACCAACCAATTTAGATGCATTCTTGAAGGACTTTAACTTTACTTCACTTTTCTCCAGTTTTTTTCTTAGCACAGCCCCAATCTCATTTGCACACTTGAGCTTGTTTTTTCATATAGCCATTTTCTTGTTTTAAGGCTTCAAGCTCCACTATCAACAATTCAGCTTCTTGTTTTTCACTTTCAAGCTTCTCTTTTAACTTTTTAATCTGCTAACTTCTTCATTAGCAGCAACCATGCTTGTATGAATGTGAAACATTTATGTGCTCATCTTTTTAACAGTTTCCTTATATTGATTCACATTTAAATCAGTGGAGGTAAGAGTTGGTACCTGTGATTTAGGTGAGGATGACTCTCCTTGTTCCAAGGCCACGAGTGCATAGTTTCCTAGTTCTTCATCTTCATCATTTTCAGAGTCATCCCAACTTTTACCTTCTGCAATATAAGCTTGCTTTGCTGTTTCTTCATAAGAGCTTCATACTTTGCTTCAAGTTCAGATACGCTTATCTTTCTTTGCCTTCTTGGGTTTCCTGCTATTTTGTAGCAAAGTGGCCTAGTTCATCACAATTGAAGCACCTTATATTAGATATGTTAACGATCCAGTTTTGTAACCACTCTTGCTATCA